>NW_010249333.1:38394-39398 GCF_000690775.1 Eurypyga helias | reverse complement strand
TCCTGGCTGAACCCAGCACAGCCCTTACTCTTGAGAGGTCAAACACACAATGCTTAGGTAAAGCAACAGGAGCTGCCCATGAGTTCATCTCTCCACCCAGCCACAGAGGCGAGACAAAGAACCCAGTACCTCAGCTTTTGCCAGGGACACGCCACTGCAACCCGTCACAGCTTTAGAGAGCGTGCAGACGGCTCAGAGCAGCAGAGCTGTCGGCACCACATCCCACACAGCCCCTACGAAGCACAGGTCTGCCTGCTGAAGCTAACCCTCTCGTGCGCTGGAGCTTCCCACAGCCCCTGTGCCTGGCCGGCATCCAACCATCAGGGCTGTCCGGCAGAGCAAAGCTGCACCCCGCGTCAAGCCGTGCCTCCAGCACCGAGGTTTGAAATCTGGCAGAAGCAGCACTAATCGATACGGATGACTTGACTGACACATCAAATCAGAGTTCAAACATGACAGACGTTCCAACCACACTCGGCAGCAACTAGAGCAGGAGTCCTGACAGCGACAGCATGTGTCCTCAGCCCCTGAAACGACGCAGCTGACAGACAGCTGGGACAGCACGCTGGAACACTCACAGCATCTGCTCTGGGGGCCTTGTGACAGCGGAAACTCTCAGAGCCCGCCCGCCCTCCCTCATTTAGGTGGGATTATGGATTTTTTATGGGAGTGCCAAGACAAACCACATACTAGAAATCCACACCGTGTCTGTCACAACGACAAGGAACTAGAGAAGTACAGCTCCACTTCATGCAAAGATGTTCCAACGCTGGAGCAGTGGTTAAAAGACTGAGCCTGGGAGCCAACAGATCTGGAATTGCACCAAGGGTCAAGCATTCAAATAATTCTGCTTCATCTGGGTGAGGGTCCAGATCCCCAAAATAGCTAAACAAAAGCATTTACAATAAAATCCCTGAACCTTCCTTGCCTCTTTAAAGAGGCCAGCATCTCAGAAGTGTGCTTCCCTGCAACTCAGCAGGTACCTCGTGCACCCATTTGGGCTG
>NW_010249333.1:37267-38269 GCF_000690775.1 Eurypyga helias | reverse complement strand
GGTGGTGACCACCACCAGAAAACCCCACAGCCATATACCACCATCCTAGAGAGCAAACACTGACCCAAGTGGCATCAGGGTTCTGACAGGAGAAGGAAGGGGCAAAATAATTTCCAAAGGGCACGACTTGGCTGTTTTTCTAGGGAGCAGAGATCAAAGCAATTCTTCTACCGAAGCGTGAACGCCAGCACAACGAGTCCTACCTGGCGAGTCATTACGAAATAAGCATACATTGCCATGGCACTACCATAGGTGATGAAATAGGTGACTGGTTCCATAATGTCCCAAGAATACTCCCACCAGGTTAGGCGGGCCAGAATCCCAAACTGAGTGGCCATGTAGGCCAGGCCTCCCCACAACACCAAGGTTGTCCTCTTCTCTGCTTTCCTGCCGAGCTCCATCCTTACCTGCAGGAGATAAAGTACATGCCTTGTATTCTCAAAAGTCATTATGTTAATATAATTAAGAGAGAACATAAAAATAACACCTTGTATTTATATTAAGCGCTAAGAGGTTTGAGACATATGATTTGCATCTAGGTTACGCAGACAAATCCAGGCTACTTTTTCATCCGTAACTTGCCATCATCATTATTTTACTCTGAGCATGCTCTGGATAGCTCACACAGCCGCTTATTTTTCTATGTTCAGAGATGTTCTGTGGAATTAGCCCCAGTCTTTATTTACTTCCAAGCTCATTTCCAATTATATGAAGCAAAGAAAAATACCTCCGCAGAAACAAAAAAACAGACATGGTTTGGTGTACTCTTAGTGCATCTTCCGCTTCAGTGATCTTAAAGCTACTTGAAGCATGCCAGGGACCCTAATTAAAACCTTGAAATAAATTAAGGCTGCCTTTGGAGGGTAAGTAAAATACAATGAGAAACTCACTTTTTCTAGTGGTGCTAGTTGCTCCTTCAGTTCCTCTAGCCTCCCTATCAGCTCCTTCTCTTTGTTCAGCTGGTGCTCCTCAATGCACAAGGCGGTGTACAACTGCTGAAAC
>NW_010249333.1:14823-37255 GCF_000690775.1 Eurypyga helias | reverse complement strand
TGCTGAACCAACGTCTTGACGTCATTCAGCGTCGTCGCATTTTCATGGCTTAAGAGCTCTAGGGAAAAAAAGAGACTACTTTGTATGCATTTATCCACAGAATATTCTAACCATTCTTCAGAAACTGCTATTAGTCTGCACAGGAAATGCATGAAACTATCTCCTCAACAAAGAAGCCTTTGGAAGAGCTCCAGCACTCTAAGACAATGCAATTTCTCCAAAAGAAAATCAGGCTTTAGTATTGGATAGTCCTAAAATTTGATAAGAACAAGGAAAAAAGATACATGCTATTAGCTTGCCACATATCAACAGCTACTTCTCACCCATATTTATATACACATCTTAAAGACAAACAAACTAAACTGGCATGACCCATTACAGCAGAATTCAGACTGCAGCCCGTCAGCAACCACAGTCATCGATGACTGCAACCCAAGAGCTTGGGTTAGCGGCCCCCGAACACGCCGTCTTATGAGAATTGTTTAGAGTACCGATGCTGGGAATGGTTTCCCAACAGTCTGTGGGCAACCCCTTGCTGTGCTGCCTACAGGGCAACGGAATTCTCCCTCACAGTATTTAAACAGAGACAGTAAGAGGGCCACTAGCTGGAACGGCCTTTATCCCCACATTTCAGCAGAAAAAGGATTCCTTAAGGAAACCAATTAGTAAGGAGTTGTGACTAGTGGTATTGTATTGCATACTCCATACAGAAAAAAAACAAGTTTCAAACTAAAGCAGAACAACTTGATATTAGCCAAATAAAGAGATAAATTTACAAAAAGCAATTTTTGTAGCATCCTTGGGCTTGTACTTTACATTACCTTCCCAAAATACAACTTTACCAACACAGAAAAAGCTGTCAAGGTGAAGTTTTAACACTAGCAGCTCAAGAGAAAGAAGTGACACTCATCTGTGCCAAGGCACACAGAGAGCACAGCACGTCCCCCTCCCAACTAAAGGGCTCCTGTTGCCCCAGGAAGAAAAAAATAAAGCATTCCTACTGAAGCAACCATCAAAAAGTATGTAGGATTCCAGCGTTCTGGCATTTCCATTTCAAAACACACAGGGTGGTTTTGTAAAAATTGAAAAGCAATAGCTGAAGAGTTAAACAGAACAAATCTCAGTGCCTATTTATGGGCACATTTATTTTAATACGCGCTAACCATAGAAATCTCGCTGACAAATGAAATCAGAGGTGACAGATTCACGTAACCTAGGTGATCCCAGAGCTCACCTACCAGCACACAGTGGCTATATCACACAAGTGAGCTAACCAAACAGGCACCGACACGCTTGCCTCTCTCAAGCATTAGCTAAGTGGGACATAGGAATTGCCTGACCTTAGGTCAGCAGTTTCTCCAGGGCAGAAATACTTTGCATTCACATTTAGCTCTATTAAAAATCACAAACGAGACCAGCTGGGCTTGACATCATCACCTACTCTAAGGGGTAACAGCTGGAAGGGACACCTTGTTAAAATCCTCACTCTGGTTTACAATGTCTTAGAGGTGCGTGAAAACACTACGTTCAGGACACAAGCGGTGGGGTGAGAGAGTAGAGTAAAATCTGCGTGAGAGATATCCAGTGATTTAGACATTCAGTCTTAATGGAGAGTTTTCTGTTAAGATGTTTTAAAGGAGACTGGAAAAACACCTCTCTGGTGGAGCTCAGTCTAACCTACAGACAGGGGAGAAAGGGCGCCTCACCAATGCTGCACTCCCAAATTCCAGAGTCTCCCACATACTAAGGACAAGGGGCTGCTCAAAGTTCCACAAACCAGAATTTTTTTCACTTGGTAATTTTAAGTTGTGAACAATAAAATGCTATTATTTTCACTGCAAAACGGTCCTGGGAAGCTAACCATACCTACAGAGAAAAATAGCATGTATCATCGCACCTTCCCAGAAGTCAGCTCCCGGGGTACTCTCAGACCCCAAAGATACGGTCAGTCTCCTGATTTTGGATAGATAAACTTAACCTTTAGGATGTTGTTTCATTCAGGCTGCTTGAGATGGTAAACGGAACATTAACCGTTCCCTCACAGCTTTTGGCTTATGAACTATTTTGTTCATCATCTACTGCTTGAAGGGAGGAAGGCCCAAACATCCACCATCTAACCCAACCGGACATGCAAGCCATGTTAGAAATCCTCCCTAATTGATTACCTCCTGTCTACAGGACTACAAATTCCTTTTAGAAAAATACTGCTTGCAAACTTAACGTTATTGCCTGCAACGATGACAGAACAAGAAGGTAGAGAAAAGTCCCCCATTAGCTGCGAGCCACGCAACAATCAGAGCAATGTTTCCCAAACTGCCCCTTCTGTGTAAGTCCTCAGAGGTAAGTACAGGCATGTGGGAACCCGGCGCTTTATGAACCCTATCAAGTTGCCTAGGAAAAAGGAGACTTGGATGAAAATACCAAGTTCCTGCCTCTACCAGTAACTCAGGAGCATCTCAAAATGCATCTCATATTCCTCTTGTGGGGTGTACCAGCTTTGAGCAGAGTGACTATTTGCTTTTCAACACCTACTACCCAATTTCGTGGACATCACTAAATTAGACCCTAAGAGCAGGATTAGAATATGGAAGGTTTCCCTTAGAAATAACCCTTCATGTTCTGGAACAGGTTAATAAAGCATGCTGCAGTTAAACAGGGAACTGAATACTGAAATTTATTCCTGATGTTTACCAGAACCAGGCTGGTTTACCTCTCTTTGGTGGCCTAACGTGGTATGTGACGTCATTAATGATCAGTTTGAAGTCATCCAGCAGAAGCAAATCTATGCCTGTGGAGGAGGCGACACGTGTGCCATCTGTAAGGCAAACACAGACGACTCATTAAACAGTAGAAACAAAGCACCTACACGTGCGGTGGCTAAGCAAGGGGTAATGCCATCCCAAATCCAGCTGATAGACTTCCACATTTTCCTCTCCCACAGACAGCACTCCGTCTAGAGGGATATGCATGCTGGGAGATCTTATGTGGCAAATAGTAGCTGAGCTACGTAGGCTTGCCTAAATGTGTAGTATTTGCGGGAATCTTATAAAAAGCAGTTCCCTTCATCCCGCACACATTGAAGATTTTACCATGTTTTGCAATACAATCTACTTAAGTAACCCTCATCCCTCCCGCGGGCATTAGAAATGACTTCCATCTCTGGTATCGGGCAGCTTTGACACCCCTGACCTAGCAGACCCCTCCCTCCCAGGCCAAGACAGCACGTTGATCAGACATCCTGACAGTGTTTCGGAGCTCTGGCAGCCAGCAGACACGCAGCACCCGAGCAAAACAGTGAAGTAAGGCGTTAAATGAAACACGAACGAGTTTTCACAGCTAAGCAAGATACTGTTCCCCTTGCACCACCTTTTACACCCACTTCCTTACAAATTGATTAGAACCTCTACATAGGTTGCAGAGCTTGCATCTTTCCTACTGAGTAGCAGGAAACTCCCCAAAACACATCTCCATTGGGACCAACATCTATAAGCTAAGCATCAGGAATGTTTTCCTCCTCTCTACAGTCAGATCTCCTTGGCAGAGCTGACTACACAAGGACAGCTAACAATATCCTTCCTCTAGGAATGGCAGTTCTACCTTCTGCTTTTTCAGGAATGGCAAAGAACTCGCACCACAACAAACATACTTAAAAATCAAAGGCTGGATGACAACAGCTGGCAAGTGAGTAAAGGAATTAAGTTTGTAAACAACAGTACCTGCTGAGTAGATTGCAACCCGATCGATGCCTCGGTCCTCTGCCTGCAGCTGCTGTAAGAACACACCAACCGAGTCCGAGATAGGTTTAAGCGTGAATTGGCAACGTTCACGCCGGGATGGAAGGTTCACAGAAATCACAGGTAACCCGTTTTGGTAAACCACCGTCACTTCTGCAACGAAGACAAAAGATACAGGTTTAACATCAAAAATTAACAAATCCTCTTATTCTGTATTTGTCCCATCGAGAAAAAAAAAAACCCACAAACATGGTTTGAGCCAAACGTGAAACAGACTTCACATTTTTGGTGCGCCTTTTATCGAGAGATGGGTCCATCCAAGAAAGAGATGGCAGAGTTTTTCACTCCCATCAACTCCCATCTGCTAAACTTTGTGCTTTGCAGAAAAATAAAAGATATATAGTCTAAGCACAACCCTGCTAATACTAAAAGCAACACAATGTCTATAAAAGCCACAACATGACAGCATCGTATGTTTTGACCAGTTTTTGAGAACCAAAGTATTCTGGAGTACAGAAGACAAAACACTGTGCAATTTATCAGGATTTATAGTCCAGAAAAGAAAGGCAGACCGTGTTTATTAGGAAACATCAATGAAGGACCTGCTTCGAGCCTTGTTATTCTTGCCTAGTTTAGGTTTCCTCCTCTCTGTCCTAAGGCAACAAACACTTAAGAGAGCAGTCAGGAGTATGAGTTGTAGGAACGGTGCTCCGAGGTTAAGCTTCAAGGTCATTTCATCCAAAATTCATGGGATCGATACACTTGGTACTTCAGGAGATAGACATTACTTCTTAGGTGTAGATAAAACAACATTTTGTGTTTCTTTAGTGCTGTCAGGAGCTTTTTCAAGAGCATCCTTAAGGATTTCAGTGCACCTTCATAAAATTTAAGGTAGTGGCCTGTATGAACTGTAGGCTAGTTATTATTTTACTGCTAGAAGGACAGCCCACTCTGTGCTTCAGGATATCCATACATAGAAAAAAAGAAGTGAAGAGTTCGTATTCCCTAAGCCCTCTGCTGAGTCACAAAGTCAAAATTTCCCCCTCCAGCGCAGCAGTTGCTAAGATATAGCGGCGCACCTAGAAATGATTCACTTGGGATTGCGACGTCCTTTTCCTATGTAAAACCGTAAGGTCTTTTTTATTGCACAGAGCATTTGCCGTGTCTCAAGGATTGTGCAGTCGCACCCACCCACGCTGCATCTGGCTTAGTATGCCCACCTGTTGTAGTTCTGGCCAGCTACACGAACCACACTGTCTATTTAATCTCATCTAACTCGTACATTGACACGCCAAGTCAACATAAGCAGCTCCCATCAAAAGTAGTTGGTCAAAGAAGTCAACACAAGTAGAAATAGAAGCAAATAACATCATTTTAACTACTGAAGGGAACTATTTCTCAGCATGCTGCTGTTCAGAGAGTTTGGCCACCAACAGCCTTTATACCTTTCCTTTCAGTGACTTGCTGCCAGCTGATGAACTCGTTTACCACAGGGTCATTTCCATATTAATACAAGCTAGGGATGAGACACCTTTCTGAAAAGGGACACTTATGTATGTTGAGAAAGGATGCACCAAGCACACTCACAAATCCAGAAGAGTTCTCTCAGGCTTTGCAGTTTACTGTCACATGCTTTCATGCAAAAGGGCTTTTTCCCCTATCCCAGGGGATTGTTATCCAGGGCAGAGGTCCTCACATCATCTTTAAAGACCAAGTACGGACACCTAAAATGACTAAAGCATCCCAAGACGTCCAGTGTTTGGAAGTCTATAAATGCCTGTTCTCAAGACTGAGATACCTGACGGGATTTTAGTAGCTTTAGTGTTTCAGAGCTTAAAACTCAGAGAAAACAGTCAGATGTTTACTGAAAAAAATATAGAAAACTGCCGATTTATTTGGACTGTTTGACAGAATTTCAAGCTCCTTAGCAGCAGCTGTTGTGACACCAGCTATCAGACTTTTGCATTCTTTCACTCAAGTATTTGAGCGAGAGACTGGTGAGAAATAGCTCAGCATTAGCTACACTTGTGACACCAGGCTCAGAAGGCACCATCGACACGTTTAGGAGATAAAAATGGCCACGTAAGTATGGAATTCATCGGTTCTGTGAGCAGCACGTGCAACATGACCTTATGGACGGCTTACGTGAAGGCGTGAAGAACCATTTAAATCGCTACTAACATGACCTTATGGACGGCTTACGTAAGCACAAGGCGTGAAGAACAATTTAAATCGCTACCTTGGTCATACAGACCTGCGAAGAGCAGAAGTGATTAACGGGGGTCTCACCAACACTTTTGGGTGTATGCCTGTCGGTACAACACAACCACCGCCGCTCAGCAACTGCCAGCTTTGGAGGACGTGCCTACCCGCACCGTCTCTGCTGCTTTCCAGCCCTCCGCAGACCAGCCGGAGACCCACAGCGATAAACGCAGCAGGTCAGACTGCATCCAGCATCGGCAGCACACACGGAACTTTTCTCAAGGATTTCCAGCTTAGGAGAAGTGTTAAAGACCAAATTATTTCCCTTCGGATGACAGGCTCGGTAGGTCTGGAATTACAGCTGCTTTGGTTTCCTTACAAAAAACTTGTAAAAGTAATTTTCTAGCCTAATTCACCAGTGGGGAAAGCCCGTAATTCCAGTTTGATCCTCTCATCACCTCCCACACAAGAAGTGTCCGGTCAGATTTTTACTGCATTGGAGAGGGAGGCGCTCAGAGGCAAATAAACAACATCCAAAGGGCGCATCAAATAACACAAACCCAACAGACAGCAGAGAGCTCCAGTAAAAGTTATTAACAAGACACTGCGACACGGCTGTCTGCCCCGCTCTCCGCTGCTCCGACAGCCCTGGAGACCGCCTGCGCCAGGGCAACCGTAAGGGACTAAGCGGACAGAGCATTCTGGCATTGCACTAAGGCTAACGTTCACTGATTGGATTTGAAGCGAGTATTTAAATACACGGGACGAGTAAAGAAAGCAACTGTATACAAGTGTGTTCCACTTATATTTACAGACACCCACAACCTTGCTGCTCTGTAACGCCGCGGAGGATTTTAAAAGCTTTACACGCTATATTAAGCGTGAAGCTGCTCGAGGTATGAATTGCATCCAAGCCCCACAAAGTTTTCACTCAACCATATGTGTGCTAGTAACAGGTCATTAGTATTTCTTAAAAGATGTCTGTTCTTGTGCAAGAAGGACTTCAGCAACACACGAGGCCGCTACAAGGTACGGTAAAAAAACAGGGTGCGGCCAAGGAAGTCAGCGTTGAACATCTACTGCTGCTAAAGGTGAAGTTAAGAGATGAAATAACAAGGGAAGCATTCAAGCACGACATGAGGAGAGGTAAAAATCAAACCGAGCAAGTAGCTACACACGTACATTATCTTGTCCACCTCGCACTAGTCCTCTACACTTCTACCTATTTCAGCGTTCAGGTTTTGGAATTCTCCGCAGCAGCCGTGCTCTCTGTGATTGCACACTGCTGCTCTCCTGGCAGGGGAGGCAATTGCACCGAAGCCCTTTACTTCATTAGCTTTCAGGCTTTATTAACGAGCTTTAATGGGGAGGGGATGCACTAACGGCTCGCGTCAGTTGGCGTAAGTGCTCTGGCCCTTGCGTGCAGCACGCGGACGTTCCGCGGGCGGGGATCTCAAAGCTGATCGTCTCCTCTTTGCATTCTGACAGATTGAGATTTTTTGGACATTCTTTTGCTTTATGTCATGACAACTTGATCAAAAAAGCTTAACGTCTGAGCCATCCCCAGATGTAAATACAGGAACAGAACTGCCTTGGCTTCACCACTTACTCAACGCAGCAAACGGCGCGCTCAGCCGTCCGCCGCCCCAGCGAGTAGCCGGTATGGACTGCGCTTCCGCTGGGCACACAAAGCTAACGGCACACAGCACCCCAAAAGGCAGGAACCGCGCAGACCTCACCCCTACACCAGGAAAAGGTCTGGCAGGCCGTGGGACAGCTTCAGGCAACTACGCCTTCCTTTATAGAGCCTGTGCGGCTCCGTAAGGGCCGTTATTAGAAGAGTTGAACACTTCCTTAATTCCCCTTCAGTGACTCGGCTGCTGTCACGTCCTTGGCTCAAGAGTGGATTACCTGCTCGCCAACAAAGCCTGGAGCGGAAAAGGGGTCAGGGAACACGGTTGAAGTCAGTGAAGCCAGAAGCGAGCCGAGTTTCTGCAGGTCAGTACTCACCATCGGAGGGCACCACCGTGCTGCAATAGCCCACTCGCACGCTCTGCCAGGGAGAAAGCCTCTGGTGCACCTAGAAAACACAGCAAAAAGGACAAATGTTCAGTGCCGCTCGTCTGGCAGAATCGCACCCCAGTGCCACCTCCTGTCCCCGCCGTCACCTACTCCAGTGCCTGCACCAGGCATTTCCTCCCATCCGCGCAGGAGTAGCCACAAACCGGGAGAACAGCCTCTTCCCTGCCCATCTGCCAGCCAGCAAGGTGCCGCCCCTCCGCCAAGCTCGCCTCCCTTCACGCAGGGTTTCCAGGGAGCCTGGGCCACACGGCAGCTCCCATTTCTCTCATTTCCCCACAAGTGCATTTTTAAAGCCACCGAGTTGATCAGTTTTCAGAAATCAATTTAGATTCCGATGTAGACACATAAGGGACAAATCACATAAACGCAACAGTCTTTGAAAAGTTAAACAAAACTGAAGCTTTAGTATAAAGTTGGGGAGGGTTAGGGAGCTGTGGATGAAGAGGTGCATTCTCCTTGGTTGTTTTCTGTGCTGACACGTATGTGTGTCTTGTCCTTCCAGAGGGAAGCCAAACTCTAAAATACAAGTAGTAAACACGCCTGTTCATAGAAGAACAAATTGTTCAAGATGAAAAAAAAAAAAACCTCAAAATACTGATACTGAGCTATAAGAAAAAGCCCGATAAGCAGAAAGCCCAATATGAATGGTTCTGCAACCTTGGCAAGAGACTAATTTCATCAAAAACTAGAGTCAAGACCGATTTAAAGTCTGCCTTCTACATTAAATTATACTAGTTATATATTAATCCTCCCCCAACCGTGAAATTACAGTTTGAGCGCAAAAGAGCCCAATTTTAAAAAATAAAGTGCAACACCAGCCCTCACGTGTCCACGCTGCTATATATTTTGGTGATGGTGACTAACACCCTGAGTTTTCAGCAGTTGGGGTCTAACAGGAGCATTGCTATGGGCTGGGATTTTTTTTTTTTGATTGTTCATTCCTAAACTGCAGCTGCCAAACCTACGTTTCTATAAAGGTATCTCACAGGTAGGGCTTGTTTTTAAAATAAATTTCTAGTGGAAGTTTGCAAACAAACCCCAGGCTGTGGATTATTTCTCTGCCAAATTGTCCTGACCACCGTATTTTGTGGAGCTGCTTTCAATCATCTACTTTAAATAGCTGTATCTGCTACGTCTGAAGCCTGTGATGCACACCCAAGCTGGTTTCAGCCCCAACAGAAGGATTTTCGGACAGCAGGACCCACGGCTCACGTGGTCGGTGCATTGACAGCTCAGGAAATTCACTCATTTGTGCTGTGTTTACACTTAGTTTTTCTCTGTTGTGACAATGGGGGGGGAAATCAGTCAAGTCGCTTTCAAATTCCCTCCTTGCATCTTCACCTTCCCACAGCGGAGGCAAACGGGCAGCTAACAGGAAAAGAGAACTGGGCATTGCTGAGCTCTAACGGAACTGAAGCGGGAAGCTGCATGGTGTGGCAGAAGTAAATGTTTCAGTAAAACCCTGTATGTTAGGAACCGAAGGGCAAATTTGACTTTTTACATTTGAAAACAGCAAACAGGACTGACAGTCGCCCATGCGCTACTGCTGAGCAGGCAGGAACAGCCCCCATGTTCAAAGAAAACCAGTTTAAAACTGAAAAACACTGAAGCTGAACACAGACACAGCCTCACATCCCGGAAAAACGGAGCTCCGCTGCCTTGGCATCACTACCGTATGATGTTAAAAGTCAGAAGCTGCACCCTACGTAAGCCGGTTTTCAGAACCAAATTTTACCTCTAGAGGAAGTTGAAAGAAAAAAGACCTTTTCCTATCTGAAACCAGCAACTTCAACCCTTCTAAAAATAGTCTTAGACCAGATACAACAGTAAGCGGGCAGAATTGGTACAGTGAGACAAAAACCCTCCTGTCAAGAGGACAACCACAAAGCCCTACTTCTACACTTATTTCACCCGAAACAGCTGGCGCTTTCAGATATACATGTGCTTTTCCCTGCTTTACTCTTCCCTTTTACACAGCATTAATCACCTATTTTTGAAATACCGCACATCAAGAGTCTGCCATTCTACCAGGTTTGCACAACAGATCAAAAATTTACTAGCAGTTTTCAGAAAATCCTAAAACCCACTAAACCTCCACGTTATCCCATTGCAAAACAGCTGGATAACGGAATGACATCATCATCTGGCATCTGCAAAGACTTCACCTTGAGTATCTGATGGGTCCGAGCCAGCTCCTGCCCTCACCCAGCACAGCAGGAACAGGGGAAAAGGCACAACGGGTTGAAAAGCAGGGCACGCTAGGCAGCTCATCACAAAGCTGAGGCGTCCCCAGATTTAACCTTTTCGACATGTTTTCACCCCGATTTAGGTCTGCAGCAGCTCTGCTCCGTGGAGCCCAGGGCGGGATGCTGCCGGTACGTTGTACAGGGAAGGGAGCTGGTCAGACTATGCGTCTGTCACTCCTGCAGTTCTGACCTGTGCCTTGCGATACACGCTGCTGTTGGAATGTCTTATCTAGAAAAACAGTCTCCACTGGCTAGGAAAAGCAAAAAAAAGGAACAAATAAACTCCAAGTCCGCAGAGACCTAAATGCTATCTCCTGCCATCCAAGCTGAGCAAGAGAACTTAAGGAATCATCAATCATTTTTATACTCAAAGCGTGGCTGTTGTTTTAAAACTGAGACGGAGAGGAACGTCTGAACCCTTTACCCAGCGGCTGCAATTCGACAGCGTTACGCAGGAACGCGCCAGAAGGCTGGACCTCGGAGCTGAAGCTGCGTGGGGTGGAGGAGAGGAACTCGTTTCAAGCTTTGCTGACCGGATCTCACCGTCGTTAGCCTGCAGACAAACCGCTCACCACTTCAGCAACCAAGCGCGGAATAACTACATCCAGGTTTCAGTTGAGACGGGGGCTTGCCCACCGCTTCCAAAATAGGGATGTGTGGAGTGTGAAAAGCACCAAAGCCAGACCACTGAAATCAGAAGCTTTAAGCAACTGAATAACTTTCTGGGTCTCAAGAGAACATACGCAGGAATTCATTTCACATCCATTCAATCCTTCGTTTCCTGTCTGACCTGCACTAAGATGCTTGTTAAAAGGCACAGTGTTATGCAGCAGCTCCGTTCCCAGAATGATTAAGGGAACAAGAATCCGAGTCCCCTAACACTTCCCTCCAGCCTTGACAAGGTCTGTATGGGACAATCCAAAGGTAAAAATAACAGCACCTGTACAGGCCCTCACATAGCTATCTCGGTTCTACACGGCTAACAAAGCTACCAATGCCCTGCTGGAAAACACAGCATTTTAGCTACCAGAGAGTGCTCTCTGATGGGAAAAGAGGCAGCAATCTGGCAGAGCTTACGTTCTGCATTTTATATAACGATCAACGTTAGAATGGTAACAACTTTGGGGTACCACGTCTCCAAAGCCTCATTAAAATCAGAAAAGTTGTCCAGAAAAAAACCCAAAACATCCCAAGCATGGAAGAGGTAAGTATCTTAATCTAGAACACAGGTAAAACATGCTGCTAACTCTTTACCTGCAGTACCAGCGCAGCAAGAGCTGTGGAGCTTTTATGGAAGACAAAACTCTCCGTGGAAAAGTGTCTTAACCATGAGTGAAATCCTAAGAGACACATTTACAAGTGCCAGGTGCAACATCTGTTTTCCAACTTACCAAGGGCCTCCTTCAAACGAGGCTGCCTTAAGTCAGACATGAAGCATTTCACTTTTCCCAACAACCAACAGCTCCTTTCCTCCCTATACCCGCTTTCACAGCGCGAAAAACTGCATGTCTTTCCTGGCTCTAACAGAGGTTATCCTAAAACCTCTGTGCCAGCATCTCAGGGACAGAAATCGCTACGAGCTCCCCTGAGCAACGACAGTAACCCAAAGCCATCCACCTCCAAAGTGCTCAAGAGCTCCCTTTATCCATCTTTCCCTCACGTCAGCGCTCTGACTGCTTCTGCTCCTGTACTCTGACATTTTGGTCTCTGGAACAGCACTGACACCATAATTCATGGGGCCCCCCTTTGTCCTCTCCTTTTGCTTCCCCCTCACACCAGCTGCGTTTGCGAAGCAGGGGAGACACAGAGCAAAACCACGTTCTGACCACAAAGGGGCTGTCCAAGGGTAACTCGCTAAAAAAGCCGATATTTTTGCTCCGGGACACGAACTCCTACGGCATTTCAGTATACGTGACTGCGGCCGGCTGCCCAGCGCTCTCGCTCCTCGACGGGAGGATGGAAGGTGAAAATCTCACAGGTGGGAAGATGAAAAAGGCAGGGAGCTCACCCACCACCCCCGGCACGACAGACTGGCTAGGGAAAAGCTGCTTTACTGCATATTGAAGCCGGCATTAGCAAGGAACAGAGAGAAATTAACACACCTTACCCCAACCCCATCCTTTTTCCAGTATCCAAATTACCCTTTCATTACGCCTTCCATCACTTTAAGGGGTGCAAGGGAACAGAGGTTCCTTCTGGAAACATCCGTGCCCAGCCCGTGCAGGACACCATGCCGGAGCATGGGCAGTGGGGGAATCTCTGTCCCGGCACCTGGAGCACCCTCCTCCTCCTTCTCCCACCTCAGTGCCTGCTGGGCTGTTCCTCACACTTTTCTTTCCCATTATTACTTTCCTTTTTCCAGCATTTTTCCCCTTTATTCCCTCCGATTCCCCAAGGCACCACACTAGCAGGGCTGAGGGGTCGCACCTCACCAGGGGCCGCCAGAACCTGCCCCGAACCAGCTGGAACCGGCCTGAGGCAGCACCTTCCTCTCACCACAGAGACCCCCTTCAGCCCTGGGCACCCAGTAGAACAACCATTAGAGCCAAGTTTGCAAATAGAGCCCTTCAGGCAGGAACAACGCAGGGCTCCGAGCGCAGAGAGGGCCTCTGCAGTCTTCTGACACAGAGGACAGCAAGCAGGCCTGAGGGCGGCATGGGGACAGGGACAAGACTTCACACCAACCCTCATGCCCACCACGCTGGCAAAGATGGATCCTGCTGCTGCCAGAGCCCAGGCACAGCCCCGGTAAATTCAGATGCCTTCTCCAGCATTCTCCCCGGCTTCCTCAGAAACCTCCAAAGAGATAAAAACGGGCCAGTCTGGCAGCAGAGATCTCCGCCTGCCTATCTCACCCCCCTTCTTGCCACCTCCGTTCTTTCAAGACATCTGGACATCTCGGCCTGTTTCCAGGATTCCCCTTTGAAAAAAAATAAAACCCCCTCAATCTTCCTCTGAAACTGAGCCCAACTTTACCCAGGATTTATTCTGTAACCCTGCACGGAAGAGTTTCTCCAGCTTTTTGCTGCAGTCTCTGGATACGTTCGCGCAGTAAATACTACGTGAAGCATCCTTCAAGGCACATACCGGGCTCCTGTCCGAGAGCCTGGAATGCAATGAAACAGCACTTAATCTCGCACGGGTCGGTACTGCTCACACCACACCAGTCTGCTGCCCGGCAGCAAGCTGGCACGCAAAACTCTGAGCATCCGGGCAGAGGAAAGCGTGGCAGGGAAAGCCCTTGTACCCATGAGCTCTTGCAACACGCCTGCAGCACATGCAGAGGAGCCCCACACTCCGGAGCACATTTTTCTCCCCAGTTTCCAAGTCCAAGTCCTTTTTAAACCATACAGCTTGTCCCCAGAACCCTGAGAACTTCCTTGATTAAATACCACTGGCTTGAACTCATTTCTTCCTTTCTTTGCCAGTACGGCCTTGCTCACATCCCACTCAAGAGGTCAGATTTTGCCCTGAAAAGAACATTTTGCACCCACTGCCTCCACAGGGCAACGCTCCTGCGGGTGAAGGTCAAGCAAACAAGAACCCGTCTGAACCGCAGTGCTGTTCCTCTTTGGTTAGGTTTTAATTTTTTGTTTCAAAAAGCAGGCTGAGGAGATGGACACAAAAAAGGCAATGCCAGTAAAATGTGGGAAGTGTTAATCTCGGCATTTGGAAGCACTTTGTACGACGTACACATGAGCAAGTGGTCTTCGTTTGCCTCACTTCTCATTCCTGCCTGATCCTCCAGCATTAGTAAAGCTTCACATCTGCTAGGAAAGGAACATAAACAGGAGGTGAGCTATAAATATTCCCTTCTCATCCTTTTTCCTTTGCCCATCTGCCTAAAAAGAAAAAGGTAATCCACAGTGTCCAGGAAGAGGTGGGGGTAGGAGGGAGGAGAGTCATTCTTTGCAGAAAAAGAGAAAAAAAAGGGGATGAAAAAACTGTTCCTCATTCTTCATCACGCCTTTCTCCCAGGCGTTACTGCTGCTGTGGAGATGCTGCAACCATGAGTCCTGTAAGGGGAACATCACCACTTTTGATGGCTTTGATGGAGACTCTTGGGGCCAGGAGAGGGAAGAGGTGGGAGTGAAAGGGAAAGTGATTGACAGACAAATTAAGCACATTGGTCAAGCAGCCTCTTCTGCTTTTAACGAGTGCTTCCCTCGCCAACACCCACATCACTTTTCCCCAACAAAACCAAAAAAAAAAACCCACAACCCAACCCAAAACCTTTTCTCAGTCTATATTCTTAATTTTATTCAAATGTCAACAACTTAAAGAACTACACTCTTCCTACTATACCTGAAACGGATGACAGCTACGGTACACCAGACCACCATACTCGCCTTCATCGGAAGGCGGAGTCCTCCTTTCTACCTCTAGCAGGCAACCCAGAGCGGGGCTGGCACATCTCCCTCGCAGTCTGCGATGCCAGATCACAGCTTCTCTATGAACGTGTTTTTGCTTTCCCGGAGTAGGACGGTTTGAATTCCATTTCTTTAATACAGCCCTCATGGTTACTGAGAAAAAAGCTGAGCATTTTAATGCCCTCGCATTCTGAAGGCTTGAAAAACAAAAGACAAACCAAATACCATGATCCATCTAAGCTTTGAAACCTGAGCACAAAGGCAGAGTTGAACTCCTGCCTTGAATTTCCAGATTCATTATTTGGATCTTCCTGTATTGAAGAGGATGGCACCTTTCTTCTCAAACTCAAAGGGCCACCAACCCTGGTTTAAAAACCAGTTTTAAGAATTCAGTGAGTTCTGATGCCACAGATTTCAGGGCTCATGATCTTCTCCCTCAGCTACTCACAGCTGAAGACTGTAAAAGCGGAGAGAAGGAATCCGATGGATTTTCCCCCTCAGCGATTCCCCCAGGCAGCTTTGTTGTTTGGGTTTTTTTGTTTGTTTTTCCTCCTCTAGCACTTATTAACCCCATTAAGCAATTGCTTTTGTCTTTGTTACAGCCAGTTGAAAGAGCTCTTACCCCTCCTTCTCCCACCTTGCTGCCATACCACACGGAGAGCTTGGTGGTGAGGAAACACCAGCTCACTGACACATCCCTGCCACCTGCACCGTCAAGAATGAAACAATACGCTGAGTTAGGAAGCGAAATTTCCACAAGTGCAAGGAAATCCCTTCTGCCACGGTGCGTGCTGGGGAGCAGCCAATTCGCACCAGTTTTCCAAGAAGATAAACTCAAAACCGAGAGGACCCTTGCTTTCAGCTCTTGAAAAGAAACAGCAGGCTCTCGCAGACTTCAGAGTCAGCGCCAGCATGTGTACAGCTTCGGGGGGGCTGCACACTTTTGAAATACAGAGAGATACAAGAGTTTGCATGCCACAGCAGCCCAGTACATCCCAGTACCCTGGTGTGTGTGTGTGTTTGTGTGTCGCACAACAACAATTCCCTGCTCATTTTTCTTCAGGAAAGAACAGAAACAAACAAAAAACCCCCATATCTCTATCTAACCTTACGTGGGCTTGGTCCAAAAAGGGAACTCGTGGAGCAGAAACGTTAAGTAGTCTTTGCAGAGCAATGCCTCAGACCGTAAGAGGCAGTTCTTTTGTACCCAAAGTCACATCAAGTCACTGCAAGGTTTAAGGACAAAAAAATAGCTCCTTCTCTCAGCTTACAAGCCTTACAGGGTAAACTTGGAGGGCGATTTAGCTATAGGATCGATTCCTTTACGAGGCACTAAGTTGGGGAGTTTAAAAGTATTGCCCAGAAGTGGCACATCAGTTGTACAGAGACAAGAAAGCTGGGGAGGACTTTTTACGAGGGCCTGTAGTGACAGGACAAGGGGTAACGGGTTTAAATTGGAAGTGGGGAGGGGTAGATGGCATATCAGGAAGAAGTTCTTCCCGGAGAGGGTGGGGAGGCACTGGGACAGGTTGCCCAGAGAAGCTGTGGATGCCCCATCCCTGGAAGTGTCCAAGGCCAGGCTGGATGAGGCTTGGAGCAACCTGGTCTAGTGGAAGGGGTCCCTGCCCATGGCAGGGGCTTGGAACTGAGTGAGCTTTAAGGTGCCTTCCAACCCAAACCGTTGTGACTCTACAATCCTCTCAGATTGATAAATTCAGGTCCTAAGACAAAAAACATAGGTTTGAAATTACTCCAAATACCTGTGGTCAATTAACACTGGCCAGGTTTCTTCTGTAAGAAACAGCAAAGCGTAGGACATTGACCTTGGCATGCCTCTTCACATCAGTTCTCTACCAGGTCTGATTAGTACTGTAAAAATCAATCCTTTTGCTAGTCCCACACACATCTTATCGTGAAGCCCTGGAAAAGTCTTCCATTTCATTAAGGGTGGATGCCTGACATTTTTCCCCTAGATACGCTATCTGCCATTAGGATTGTTACTGTGCAACTCTAAATCACTTCTGTCCCCTGGCAAGTTACCATCCAATGACAGCAACAGAAGAAAATGAGAACAATTCCAACAAAAACAGTTGGATATTTTAAAGTCATTAAAGAACACTGTTTCATTGCGCTACCAGACCACAGATCAAGGAAACTTATATGCAAACTTAATATCCCTGTATGTTAATGGTTAATATCCTCCAGTTCATGATTTACCTTGTACTGCACTACTTCTCCACCCTGAGAGAGGAAATGGAGCAATGCTCACCTACTGTGTGCCGTGGGTGCGTGCCCAGAGAAGGCAACTGCAAGCCAAAGGCGCGCTCCGCAGAAGCAGATCTTTATTGACACGCTAATGAAGCGGTGCAGTAAGAACACAAACATGCGTATTTTGAACGTCATGTTTAAATGGCGTGTTAAACTCCATTATTGAAGGCTTCCCAAGAGGCTCTGCAGGAGGAGGAAATAGGAAACTGGGGTTGACCCCTCGTGTACAGCACAAGGACCAGCCCCACGGCACCCTGCAGCACGCTGCGTGTGGTTTCACAAACACCAGGTTTGTGAAACTGATTGATAAGTCCAGGTCCTAAGACAAAAACCATAGGTTTGAAAATTACTCCAAATATCTGTGGTCAATTAATATTGGCCAGGTTTCTTCTGTAAGAAATACCAAAGCGTAGGATGTTCACCTTGGCATGCCTCTTCACATCAGTTCTCTACCAGGTCTGATTAGTACCGTAAAAATCAATCCTTTTGTGTTTGGATGTACCCAAACACTTGGGTACGTCCCAAGCTCCTCACCACTGTCGTGTTACACTTCCACCCTGAGCTAGGGAGCACACGGAAGAGCTTCTTAGGTCCCACGCCTCTGGATGGAGCAACCATTTATCATCACCTGTGGGACTGCTCCCCAGAACCCCCAGTTCCCAACCGTGGCAGCAAGTAAGTCCAACTGGAACTCCAGCACTGACACTGCCTACATCATCATCATCATCATGATGCTAAGGAGGAAACGTAGAGATCAAAAGGGTTTTATTTAATTGACTATTGATAAAGGGAATGACTAATGGCATCTCCCCGTAGTACTCACTAGCTCAAAGCTATTCATTTCAGTATCTCCTGCACGGAATTACCACGCTACAGAAATGAACAACGTAATTATACTTATATGCATGAAAGCACGACAGAGGCACCAAGAGCTAAACAAAGTTTCAAGAAAGCTATTAACTAAAGTGGATCATTTCATCTGACAGCCAGCACTGTCCTCAGAGCAAGCTCGGTCGCATCCATCACTCCTGCAGACTCCCATCCTGGTCACCTTAACTTAAGGCTGCTTCTCCCCGTGAGGTGCCCTGCTCAGCACCCATCAACGGTCACTGCCTGACCCTCGCTCCTCTCTCTTGAGGAAACTAGTTCAAACTAGGTTTATGGACACATGCGCTATGTACAAACACACCTGAAATTTCTAGAATTATTAATTAGGACAATCTCTCTCAGTTAAGTCACTACTTAAAAA
The DNA here is from genome assembly GCF_000690775.1 of Eurypyga helias. Lineage (NCBI taxonomy): Eukaryota > Metazoa > Chordata > Aves > Eurypygiformes > Eurypygidae > Eurypyga > Eurypyga helias. The sequence continues at coordinate 19,104 of NW_010249333.1, read as the reverse complement.
TCCTTAAAGAAAAGCAGACCAAACACTTTCCTACGCATCCTCAGCAGCGACCAACTTATCTACTGCCTGTATGGGATAAACGGGGATTATAGGGAGCAGTATGAAAGGAGTTCCCAAACATTTGGTTGGGGTTTCTTTGGTTTAAAAATACTGTTTTCTACTAATTCTATATCATCCAGATCACATGAATTGTTCTCGGAGGATTTTAACTGAAATTTCTCAGATTGTTTCAACTCCAGTAATTCTTTTGTTTTAAAAATCAGAACATTTATTATGTTTACACTTCTAACCTAAACATTTTTCCCAAAGAAACTGTTCCAGCTTCATCCAAAACAGTAAGCCACAAGGAAGTTCTGACACAAAATAAATCAGTTTTCCACGGCCGGTCCTGAAAAGCTGATGTGTACTGCTCGCCAAATTACAGTTTGTAAACAACATGCCAGAGATGCGCACCCTACAAAAGTTCTGCAGTTCACATTTCTTCCCAGTATGAACATGGAGGCTTAATTCATATTCAGAGACTAAAAAGTTGGAAACAATGCACTAGAAAAATGTTTTGGTCCCCTGTCCCTCCCCACCCCAAAGCTTCTCACTAGAAAAAAATGACCATTTTTCTAGTCATTAAGACCATTCAAGAATCAACAGCACTGGGAAAAGACACTATCCTGGGAGAGGGGAATACGGAATGGAGAGTAATGGGAGATCCAGGGCTAGGTGACTTCCTTAAAGCTTTTCCCAGTCAATTAAACTGGGTTCAATACATTGTGATGGGTGTTCAGTGGTCTAGAAGGCAGCAATTTACGATTTGGCACTGAATCATACAAGCTGTCAGAGACACCTTTACAGCTTGAATTTTCTTTGACAGTCTCTGCTAGTTAATGAAAATTGAATCATTCTTCTCAGGAAAATCATATATACGCACGAAACAGAAAAAAAATCCCCTGTGGAACAAACACGAAGGGGCAGGCATGCAGGTAAGGACTTAAAAACGTGCTCCTGAGCCAAGCCAGGCTGGCTCAGCTCCTGCAGAAAAAGATGCTCTCCATACTTCTGTCCAAGAACCTTTTTAATGCTTTCTTTACTGCTGTAAGTAGGCTTGGGAACCAGGATTTTTCCTTTGATCCAATGCTAATTATTACCTGAAGCTCTTTCAACTTCCAGATTTCTCCTCCTCTATAGGGATAGTCTTATGAGGCCAGAGAGACTCTGTCTGACACCACACAACCGTAACCACCTCACACATGTCTGCAGCCTGGGCGAATGCAAGCTGGGCAAAAGCCCCCTCAACCTCCCAGATACACACACCTCCTTCGGACAGCTTCACCCCTGCCTTGGTGTCAGACGGTGAGCGAAGAGCTGAAACCTTTCAGATGCCACCAGCAGGTCGGAGTTTCCATCCGAGTCCTGCTGCAGACTTATTTTGGCTGTATTGGGTGAACAAATGATGGAGAGAGCAAGTTCCCACAGCTGACCTAGTGGTAGGAGTCTGCCCTGTCTTCAAAGCCTGTGAAGTCTGCTGGGTTCACAGTTCTGCAGTCCTGTCCTTGCACCCAGGCACAGCTTGTTATCATCTCCAAGATACCCATCAACAAACTTAGATCCAGGCGTAAAGGAACAGTGATTCAGGGTTAGGGCTTCATCCCAATCACTTTCTTTCATCCCTGCCTGCTTATGCTACTTCACTGCTGGGTGAACTGGATCAAAACAGCTTGTAAGCGAACCACAATTAGCTGTCACAGCTGCTAGTCATGATTATTTCCAACTGTATCTGCTAAAAGCTTGCATGCCGAGAAATATTCTCATGAGACAATCAAAGCAGATTCTGCTTTCCACAGTAACCTTTTTTTTGGTTTTTTTTTTAAAGAATAGGCAAAGCTTATTACTGAAACAAGACAGAAAGCAGCAAGGCATTACTGAGCTAAGAGCTCAGGCCCAGGCACTTCCACCCAAGAGTTTGTAACAGCACACTCAAACGCATTTGGACAGTACACTCAGTTTTGGCTTTCTCAGCACAACACTGAAAACACATTAGCCGTTGGGAAAGCATCAGGAGGAGCACTGGAAAAGCTGGCTGTAAGCAGTACCCGTGGCTGTCCACCTAAATACCAGGTGATTCCATAAGAGACCTCTAGATGTGCAAAAAAACCAGTGGGAAAGCAGACCGCTGCTTTAAACACACGTAACGGTAATGCTTACATCAAGGCCAGATTAACTATCCAAGACGACTGATTTCTGAAGGAAAACAGTCATGATGGAAACCAAAAGCCCGCACAAAGCACGGCTTGAAAAGAGGCAGCTCGCAAAACACAGGGCACAGCCTTGCTACAACCCCGCATGGCAGAGCGGGACACTGCACCAACCGCCAACAGTATCGTTTCAGGAACATTAAACACAGCAAACCCACTCAGCGCGAGCATGTCTCACAGGGCTGACGAGATGGCATGTCCACGGACAAGCATGATTTCAGTGGTGGCGTTTGGAGTAGCTCTGTGCTCTATGGATAAGGAGGTTGCAGAACAAACAAATAAGCCTTTCACCTTGCCCTCTCCCACAGCAGGCACAGTGTACTTCATCAATGTTTCAAAGCTATCTTATTTAAAAAGATAAGAGTAATCTCTACACTGCACTCCTGTAATTCAATAACATAGTTATCTTGGGAGAGGAAAAAAAACGTGCCTGGGAAAGAACTAAGACCAAGTTACAACGGCAAGAGCTTGAACAGAGCCTGTGAAATCACACACGAGTGGTGGGTGACTGGCACACCACCCTTCTCCTCTTAGGACAAAGAGCAACTCCACATTAAAAACCGAGGAAGTTGTATTCCAATGTCTACAGACAAGAGCAACAGAATTAAGTTGACCTTTCGGTGGCACGGGGAGGTTCTCAGCATGCAATCGCTATGAAGATACTTATGAAGTTACTGGAAAGACAGAAAACACTGACCTGTTCCAGTCTTCCTGGATGAGGCCATCATCAGTTTTAAGTTGTCACTAGCCCCCTACTTACACCAGGGTGCTGCTACCATCCCATACTCCACAGAACACAGTATTTCAATTTTAATTAATAACTGCAACAGATAGAGCAACAGTTTGACAGGCTAGAACGTAGAAGTGGTCATTGGTTTGGAAATAGTTGTGAGCCCTGTTCTATTTCTCATGCTAGCTACAACTTCTTGTTAATATATACAGAATATTTAATAATACAGAAGCAAGTTGGAAAGACCAACTTTGAGACCCCACCTGGAGTGCTGCGTCGAGCTGTGGAGCCCTCAACATCAGAAGGATATTGACCACTTGGAGCGAGTCCAGAGGAGGCCACGAAGATGATCAGAGGGCTGGAGCACCTCTGCTATGATGAAAGGCTGCAAGAGTTGGGCTTGTTCAGCCTGGAGAAGAGGAGGCTCCGAGGAGACCTCATTGCAGCTTTCCAGTATCTGAAGGGGCCTACAAGGGTGCTGGGAGAGGACTTTTTACAAGAGCCTGTAGTGATCGGACAAGGGGTAACAGGTACAAATTGAAATCAGGGAGGATTAGATTAGATATCAGGAAGAAATTCTTCCCAGAGAGGGTGGTGAGGCACTGGGAGAGGTTGCCCAGAGAAGCTGTGGATGCCCCATCCCTGGATGTCTTCAAGGCCAGGCTGGATGAGGCTTGGAGCAACCTGGTCTAGTGGAAGGTGTCCCTGCCCATGGCAGGGGGGTGGAACTAGATGGGCTTTAAGGTCCCTTCCAATCCAAACCAGTCTGTGATTCTATGAAAGACCAACGCTACACAGTAATAAGCCTGATCAGTAGTAACTGCTGTTCTCCTCCTTCTTGTAGAAAGGGAAGATGCATTTAAATTCAGAACATTAAGTTTAATGAGTTGGACACTGACTCCCTTAATTACCAAAGGTTTGCCAACGCCTCCACCCTCCAGACCACTGAAAAATTCAGAGGCGTCATCTCTGAGACCACTGAACAACCCCCACCCTTTTGGTTTTGAGGGCTGGTGGGAAAACCCATTGACAAGGCTGTAGGAAAGCACGTGGCAGTCGAGGGGATGACTTCTGGGAGAGGGAGCTTTCCTATGCACGTTCATTATTCTTAGTTAAGCTGAAACTCCTCTTTTGGAACCCTGCATCTTGCAGACAGCCTTGCCTAAGGAATAAAGGAAGATTAAATGTCTGGTTTCAAAGAAGTAAGATCGCTAAGAAACCATCCTGTCCAAATCACTCCCCTCAAAGTGTCAGATCCCTATGTAATTTTCCTGGACAGAGGCAGCTCCTATGATGTTTAAAGCC
>NW_010249333.1:0-14764 GCF_000690775.1 Eurypyga helias | reverse complement strand
CACCCCCCTCCCCGAAATCACAGCAGGAAGTTAGTGCACTCCTCCTCCCCTCTGGCTGAAAGCCACCAGCATGCCAAGCCAACTGAGCTTCATGCCATGGTGCTGTTACTTCACTGATGTCATCAGCAGCCGGGAAGTTGGCCCTGGCTTCAGGAGCCCCTGCAGACATCTCTTTCACAGCCACCTCCACGCTACCACGTCCCAAACAAGCCCTTGCAGCTTTTTAGGGGTCCCTCTTGTACCTTTGGGGTAAAAGGGAGATGGGTAGCAAGGACTGCCCCACTACCCCCCCGATTAAAAGAATTGAACAAGACAATCAACACCCCTGACACTCCCTAGTTTAGGTGGTGGCTTATTCCTGGGTCAGAACAAGTTCTCACAGGCTTTGTATAAAAGGAAGTTAGAAAGATAAACAGAAATAAAGCCTGCATGGCTCCAAAACACAGATTTCTATAAGCTTTCCCACACCATTTTCACCCCAGCAAGTGGCTCAAAACGCTCATTCTGATCTGGCTAGAGGTAACACCCGTGTCAGGCTCACTTCGATGGGGTGACATGAATTCCCTCTCATGCCCCAAACCTTCCCAGAATTGCATTGAAAGGCAGTCTGTTTCCCTCCCTCTCCCCATGAGCCAGGATCTCTTTGATTCTCAGTGTAATTAGGAGATAATTTTAACTCTGTCACTAGATTGATTGCACTGGTGCTTAACTGCGCTGTTAAGCAAATCATTAGCTGACATGTGGTATCTTTTCCATCTGACAGAGCAATGCTCAACTTCAGAGTGTGTGTGCTGGGGAGGACTCCAGAGGAACAGCCACCACTGATCCTTAGACGGCACAGGCAGACGGCTCCAGCTGCGGAAGCACTGCTTGGGGAACCATCCACCCTTGATCATTAACAACGGAGGCGAGACAAGCGGCCGTAACTTCAGCCCAACCTGCTCGGCATCCTGCATCCAAGGTGACCCGTGAAGGGCAACACAACAGGCAGATGTTGGAACCACCTCTGGGTAATCTCAGCAGCGTTACTACACGTATGAGTCGTAGCAGCCAAGCAGACAACCGTCAGCGTACTGTACTTGAGCACCGACTGTGCAAAAACCCTTCCTAATTCATTTTTACAGCCCTGAAGTCTGAGACATCCTGTGCCACGTCCCGGCAAAGGGCACTAGAGCCCATCAGCTCCATCTCTGAAACACTCCTTTACGTGCGCATCACAGCAGGAACAAACCAGCATTCTCAGGCATTCGCTGCTACCTGAAAAAGGCTCCTGTGCCTCACGCCTGTTCGGAAGCAGAACAGAAGTTCGCATGGTGTCTAAGGAGAAGCTTAGTCCGAAAGCCACGTGACAGCTGGCTACATTTTATGGAGGGAGTGCTTTTCCACCTCTTCCACCTGGTGATTCCTTCAAGAATCCTAAATCAAGTAATTAAGTAAACAGTGAGAAACCACTTAACAAGTCATTGTGCCCAAATCGATTGTCAGAGCATCGAAGAGTCACAAACAGGCAAGTTCGTAACAGCTGTTTTCTCTCTCTAGGAAAACCTTCTGTCCAAATACAAGTTTACACCGAGGAACTGTTTCTGCAAGTCTGTGACACCGAGACCTTCTGCTCCAACAGCCATGGCTACTGACTTGAGCAATGCCCTGCTTTGTAGCTGCTTCAGCAACGCACCCACACCTTGCCTTTGAGCTGCTGAAGTCAAGAAACGAAGGCGGTTACAAAGTCCAGATGTCACAGCAGTGGGTTTATAACCACAACATCAAGCACTTGGCGGCCCGGCCCACGACTGGACTGCATCTGAAAATGTTAATGTTACTTCTGAGCTGCATCTTCCTTCGATGGGATCCCGTTTGCTCAGCTGAGCTGCCTCAAAATTCACATCTGCTTTGCTCCGGATCAGATTTCCCCGAGTTATTTGGGTGGAGTCCCTCTAGATGCGTTGCAACCTAAGCCTAATGCCATCCAGAAAAAGCAGATGCGCGATGCCCCATTTCAAAGAAAGAAGGGCTTGCGATGTCCTTGGCCAAGAGCGGAAACCCCACTTACACGGACACCTACACATCACCGGTACGTCACCAGCTTTACAAACTGCCCAGCTGACATGAAGTTACTCTGTTGGTGACACACACAGAGCTGGAAAGGTCAGTTCCCTCAAGCAGACAAGTGTCCCCAACAACCTGCCTTCTGTGCACTGACTGCCTTTCTCTAGAGCCCGGGAACAGAAAGGAAAAGCCAAGAGCTTGCTTGTAGTGAGGGTTGAGATAACAACAGGCTTTAAACTAGCGTCAGCGTTGGCTCTTCACAGAGGGTGCGTTTCACAACAGCCATTTGGGTGACCGGCACCTTTTCCTTTCCTATGCGCTACGGGACCTGGGAACAAGGAGTCCGATACAGACACCAAGTAAAAATATTCCACAGCCCTAAAAATGGGTCTCACATGATAGAAATCACTGGAGCACTACCACCATGGATGTTTCTCCAGCTATTTTACCCCACTGCAAGAAAAAAAACCCTCCAATGTCTCTTGCAAGCCTGTCCTGGGAATCAGTTTTTCCCTCAATAGCAGACCTTAGCTGCTTTCCATGGCCCAGGACTGTAACCTGGCACATCTGGGGAACCCAATCAGTTTCCAGGTGGGCTTTTAAAGGTCGTCTTCACTGACTCAACCTTAGAATACACCACAGACTGTCAGTGCTTTGCTGTCAGCAGCAGCTATTTCACTTCCCATGCCAGCCAAGGACAGCAGCTGGCGGTTCACCGGGCAGCGGGTTGGAGCCTCTCCGCACAAGTCACCGTGGCCCTATTAAAAGCGACCACTACAGCCGTGGAACAAACCGCGCGAACAGGAGACGGCACGCAAAGTCGACTGGCTTATTTTAAATCCGTCGCTGACAGCACTTACGATTTGCGTGGTTACAACAACATTTTGCAGGAGTGGTAGCGTTTCAAGCTCCTGCCACCGTCATTTCTGCAGCCATCATCCAGCAGCAGCCTTAATGGCTATCAGCACGAACACGGGGTAGGAAATTCATGAGCTATCAAAGCTGTTAGGGCAGCTCACGGAGGCCCATGCCACGGTAATACACGAACAATTGTGCAGAAGCCCACACAAGTTGAAATAACAGAGAATTTTTTTGTTGGTGTTTACAAAGAAAATACTAGGGGCTTCAGATAACCCTGAAGCATTATAAATATCAATATGCCAAAACCAGAAAAATCCAAGGACGAGCAAGAGGGCTATTTTACTGTAAATTTATCTCTGTACTAGTGCATTTCTATGCCTCACTTTTTTTTGAGGACTACACCATTCAGTTCACTGTATGCAGCAATAGACACAAGTCAAGCCCACGTACAGGATAAGGGAAGTTTTATTCAACCAGTTCATAAAAAGCTCAGATTATATTTTTCCAGTACTTTATTTAACACACCTCGCAAACAGGCAGCAAGGGCTTCAGTACCAATTCAACAAGTCTTCGCAGTCCACGTGGCACCTGTACTTGAGACAGCCAAAGCTGCAGTCTCGCTGCCATTCTGAACAACAGGCCAACTAGTCACCGCCATGATGTGCGGGGTAACTGGATTTCACAGATGTAACCCATTTCTGTACAAAATAAAACGGTGACAAGCACCTCCAAAGCACCCACGCCTGTCTGGTAGGTGCAGGCAGCACAGTGGAAGGGGGTCAAGTTCCTACAAGCTCTGGCTTTGTTGTCATCCTGACCATTTCCAAGAGCTCTCCGTAGGCAAAACTAGCTGAAAGCAAAGGTCTTTATGGAGCATTTTCCACTGCATCACAACCCCTCAACGGAGTCCTTAAACCCAAAGACATTATCACCTACGAAAAGCAGTGAGCAAGCTGAACTTGACTAATAAAGCACAGTCACCTGGATTTATCCGTAATATCTTTTCAGCGCCGACCTAAAATACGAGAAGTGATACATGGTTGGACTATGCCACCTATTAGGCAGGCGCATACGTTACATGAGCAGCTGTCTCATCAGCTGTCACCAGCCATCTACTCTCCTCAGACACAAGAGGCTGCCCTCGCCCTGTTTGCCAGCTCCCCCCACCGCGCTTCTGAGCTCAGCACCTTCAAAACACGGTTCGTGACACCACATGCTATACATACCCTGTAACATCAGCACTTCATGTGCTCCTCCCCACAGACGGGGAGCAATAAAGCTTTCTCCTTGTAACTGCGTGACTGATCGTGGGTTGCAGGGTTAGTACCGAAGTGAAAACCTACCTGGTTTTGTCAAAGATTACCAGTTTTGGCTTAAAATTTGGGTGGAGCGTTCCAGTCTCCAAAATAACATATTTAAGAGCTCAAATCACATTGTGCAGGGGAAACAAACCCTGCATTGCTGGAATAAAAAGCAAGCAGAAGAGGAAGGGGGATGTCTACATGCAGAAATACTAAGTTGCTTTGAAGCAGAAGGCTCGAGTACTTCATTTTGGGGGTTTGTTTGGTTTTGAAGGCTGTTGAGAGAATAGAACAGTGGAAAAGAGTTTGCCATGCTGCTAAACCAGAAATGGTGCTCAGCTGCACCATCGGATTCATGGTGGTGAAGCAGATCCACACCACTGGTATGATGGGAACACGAGAGACAAGGATGAAAAGCAAACTCAAAATGGAATCGGTTACTAATGTCAGGGACAAACCTGAAGCCTGTTTCTACGCTGCACTGAAAATATTCATCTGACCCATGGCACAGCTCGTTTCAGGGTTTCTCAACAGGTCACAAAGGCACACAGATGTCACCACCATCCTCTGGCACGGAGCAGACGGCTGGAAGAGCGCGGCAACGGAACCCGGAGACCATCCTTTGGGAGCAGACAACAGCTCACGCATACGCAGCTTCAGCATCTCTTTTCCACTAGCACATTTGCACGTGCCCAGCAAGCCAACCACCCTCCCACTCCCCTTCCAGCAGGCTGCCTTCCCACAACCCTGCCAATTGCTTTAGTCGTGTTAAGCGTTCCCTCTTCCCAGACACAAGCCATGAAGTATTTCAACACTTTGGATGGCAAGTCAGGTTTACCGGAGACTTCATTGTCCCAAGTTTCCGGTCACCTGGACAGTACTGTGTGGTTATCAGCCCAGTACATCCCAGAGCGAACGGCCGAACCCCGGTACAGCGCACACCGTGATGCTCTTCACAGGCTTTCTCAACATCCGCGCTCTCCAGGCGTCCTTGCCTCTTGTCGCTCTACCGCTCATTGCTCTTTATTACAATCCAAGGAACCTTCCACAACCGTTTCCTTACGGCAGCAGGGCGGAGAAAAATATTTTACTGAACTGTGCAACCTTCATTAGGTTCTTGGCTCGTGGACGTAACCTGGCTCATACAAAGATATCCAAGGATATTTAATGCAGTTAAAATACTCTGGCACAGAAACAAGAAAAAAATTGAATTATTTCAATGCTTGGCTAAATTTGCTACAATAGGTGAGAAAGTACTTTGTAAGCAAGTTTATCTGTGAGATCACTGCTTTGCCATGTACATCAGCACTTCCGTTCATCCCAAAACTAGTTTCAAGGACTTGCCAGAAACTGAGAAATAACAGAACAGACCCCGCAGAGCAGCTCCCCAACACATGCAGATGAACACACACACTCCCGCCCCTTATCCTCCCGCATCAAGAGCCACTCAAGAGTCATCTCTGGATTGAAAACAATTTTCTCCCTATTTAAGATAAATGAGTGTAAAATAGCTGCGTCAGTTCTCAAGTGGCCACTGCCTTGCTCTCTACAACACCCTGTTTGCGCAGCACTTGAACTACTCATTAGGTCCTTTCAAATGAAAGGTTTCACGTAGGGAAGAGATGAAGTAGTAACTCGGGTAAAGAGCAAGCGGTTCATCCACCCATGTACCCACACGCAGAAGCAGCATTCTTCCTCCGGTCAGTAGACTTTATTCCTCCTTAGGAAGGATTTGACACGGACATCAAGCACAAATAGATTGTCTGACTCTTTAAGGTCTCTTCCAACCCAAACCATTCTACGGTTCTATGATTGTCTGACACTGAAAGTGGGAAGTACACAGGTCAAAATACACTAGCCAGCTCCAAATCACCATGTTTATTTTATGGTCTAGCTCCCTGTAAAATAAACTACCATTTTATGCTAAGGGTGAATTCTCAGTGCTACCAGCTCTTGCTTTATTCCCCCGAGCTCCTCATTCACCCTTACCCACCCTACTAACTCAAGGTACAACGTTATGCTGCCATCACTATTACTTAATTTAAACCCTCCGATATTTACATATTCTGGTTTATACGATTTGGGTTTAACCTCTGTACGTGGCACTCCCCGGAGCGCAGCCCCTCAGGCTGTTGCACAGGGCACAGGCATTGCATAGGAGGCAAGCGATTGCTGTGCTAAGCAGGATAAACTGCAGGGACCAACTTCTTCAAACAGTTCTGTGGCCAAAAAGCACAGCATACAACTTGGGGTATGACACAGCCTTAGAGTACCAAAGAGCAGATGAGTCATCAGTGTAAGATGAAAAGGAACTGGCTTTCTAGTATTGCCAGTAAAAAAAGAATTGGTCTGTGGAAGAGACAACTTCGAATCCTCAAGCGTAAGTTCCTCCTGGTCCGCTTTCCCCTCAAATGGATGCTGTCATTTTGATGCATCAGTGGATGCTAGATCAATGCAATCCCACACTTTGCATCTTCGAGACGTTATCTTCCAAATCTGGCTGGGAATTGTTTAAATATTACACTGGCTGAAGAAAGAATAAATCAAACCTAACTACTGAAAACAGAGGTCATTTATCTCACAAGATGAGAACGGAGACAATAGGCTATGAATAATGCAAAAGAGGTAAGATACAAAATATTCAGTTCAGTCTATTACCTGCAGCCTGAAGTGGGTATAAAATAGTTGATTAAATTGGAGAACAAAAGCTGTTCAACCCAATTACAGAATAAATATTTTAGAACAATTTTTCTGTTAAACATTTGGAATTCATCTGCTAGCTCGTGTTTCACCCAAGGACACTGGAGGAGGGCAGCAGGCTCTAGGCTGGTGCTTGCCTTAGAGAAAGGCTAGAGCTAGCAGGATGTCGAGCAGAGGCTTCTAGAAGAAGCCAAAGGCAGTGGGTAGTCTGAGAGGGGGCAGGAGGGATGAACATCCATAGGATACACTGGCAGGCAGCTGGTCATGCTCTAACAGTTGCTGTGAGGTGACTGAGTTCGGCTAAACTCGGCCCTAAAAAAAAGCAACAGCTCATTTCCTTTGGGTGGCTCAGACTCCAGCAGCTACTCACTGCCCCTACGCCGCACGCCGCGTGCTGGCACCGCTGCAAGAGCGGCCAGCGCCAGGGATGCCTTTCCATGCCACGTGCTTACGGTAACCGGAGCTAAAAGGGACACGTCCGGAGAAGTGACGGGAATTTTCGACTCACTTCCCCGGCGAGCCTGCTCTTTGCCGAGGCCATAACCCTCCCCAGCAGTTAGCACCCCTTCACCTGGCCGGTCCCCGCGGTGTCATTTCACCCTGCTGCGTTCACCCACACACGCTCACAAAAGCCTTGTAAAAACTGGCGTGCCGCTCCGGAACTTAACTTCTCACATGTACCTCCAGGCAGGTCTTGAGGAGAAAACCTCAAGTTAATAATTCCGCTTGAAGGTCTGATTTCAGGTGCTGCTTTGGGAAAAGCATCCTCCTCCTCCTCTCCCACGCCCTGTTTTAGCCTTCGCATGAAATTAGATCCCAGAAAATAGATATCACGGATCATTTAACCTGCATTTGCCCACCTCATTTAACCTCATCACTGCAGTTACCGGGAGCATAACAGATACCACCACAGCACTGCCACCTGCTAACACCAAGGTAAATCCCTTCCACCAGTTATGATCTATGTTATTTCTGCGCCATTTGTTTCAGAGAAGGATTGGGCTGAGCAACTTGAAATTCGGGAAAATTAGGCCTTCTTAGCCCCATCTTTCCTCCCAACCGCCAATACTTAGTAGCAGCAGAGATCTGTCTGGATACTGAAAAAGCTTCAGTCTACACAAAGTTCGTTACCTTCAAAGGCACAACCATGATAAAAGCTGAAACAAGCGTGCCAAGCACAGAAGGGAAAAGGGATAAAGGTTCAGTGTAGGAGTTTGGGAGCAGCAATTGATGCGTGGGTCAAAGGTTTAGCTGGAGTTATTAAAGATTAAACACTCAAGAGCAGAAAGGCAAGCTATATGCAGCTTTAACTAAGAAAAAAAATATTACTGGATTTAATCAAGCCTGGCAAAACCTGCTGACCTACTCTTTGGGGTTGGTTTAGTGATACTGCCAGAGAGAAGTTAGTTTGGGGACATAAGACTTCAAACCCAAGAAATTTCAAGACCCCAGCTTCAACAAGTGAGGTTACCAAGCACAAAAAGTGATTTTAAATAGTCAACCCTCAACATATTCACCATTTTACTCTATTTTCCTGAAATGCCACCCGTGTCCAGTGACAGGAGCAATGCAGGTGCATTGATCAGGCTGCGTCACCATTGCTCCCAGCTTAGTCCTGTGCTTACCACCTCAGGAAACACACAGCATGTGAATAGCTACGTAGTTTATACACTCTTGGATATATTTCAACCAAAGAGATTTACTGATTAAAATTTCTCTTATTAAGTTTTATTTTCATACACCAGCAAAAAAGAAACGGTGCTGAAGAACTAGCAAATCTCTCTCACCCAAGAGAAATCAAGAGTACATACACCTGGGAAAAACTACCTGCATTTCCTGCTGCAAGTAAGGAAATCCTATTTCAAATGGTATGTGCCCCTGATTTTTAGAGGTTGAAAGGTGATCTTAATGAGGAGATATACAATAAGCCCTTCTCCCACGCTGTATTTGAAAAGCAACTCCCCTTTAAAACATCAACATTTCAAGGTTTACAAGAATATAGTAATTAAAACCCTTTGTTATTCTTAAGACTATTCATGCTTATTTTCCACCAAGAAGTAAGCCTCATAAAGTTAACAAACACGAAAAAGAGATCTTTAAGCATCCTTATCACAAAATATTCAAAGCCTGAGACCTGACACCTGATTTTGACAGTCAATACGCCTTGGCATTTGGCTGGACCTGCCTTGCAACCAAGAAATTGAGCTGTAACTGCCCAGGACTAAAGACAAAACAACATGCCTCACTCGCTCTGGCAGAGAAAGTCTCTTGCAAGTGAGGGGAAAAAAAAAAGTCATTGCCCTTTTAATTCCACAGAAATCAGCTCTATTTGGTAGGCTCCCAAATTTTAATAAATAAGCTGCCATCATTCAGTAGAGCCATTATCCCATTTATCCCACACTTCAAACAGTGACTTGAAATTTAACCTGTCTGCAAAAATCTGTGCAAAACCTGCCAGAGATGATGCTCAACGAATGATTGAGAGGGTGTTGTTTTGCTTACAGCATCAGAACAAAGCGTGATCTCCCAGCCACCCCCCCAATTCATGCTTTGCTCACAGCGAGCATCACTCCGTGTGCCCAGCACTTTCTCCTTTTGGTTGCTTTCAGCAGCGCTTCAGACCTCTAAATAAATAAAGAGCAGGGAATCCCAGTAATGCTTAGGGCTCTGATTGCCTTTTCTGCCAGCGAGGCAGACGACTGGAACCAGGGATTTCGACCCAAGGCTACCTCCTCCCTGCTACCAGCACGCCAAGGGCTGCAAGCAGAAGCCCAGAAGGGACAGGCTTCATCCCTACGTTCCGATCTTGAGCAAGGTCTTCCTCGGGGGAATGACTCACCGCTCGGATTTCATTCATACTCAACGCCCGTCCCTGGTTTTATTTTGGCAAGGACAAGCAGTGCACGTACAAAACGGGCTTCCCCCACCCTAAGCTGTGCCCTGGGGAGATCCAATCCAAAATGCTGTGGGAGAGCCCCTGCCTGCACTAGCAGCGTGGAGGGAAGCACGAGGAGCCTGCGCCTTGCGTGCTGCCAGCCAGCTCAGCCGCCTCGCTCACCCGGGCAACGCTGACCTCGGGTTAAGGCTACTCACATAACCCGTTTTCCTCCCAGCTTGGCACTGAGCTGACAAATCCATTAAAATAGGTTTGGATCCTGTCAAGAGACGCCACTTCAAAAGCATGACTGTAGTTACAGTGCTCAGTCGTACGGAGAAACGTCTTGGTGGGTGGGCTGAGAAACGCAAGCTTTTGCATAAGAAAGGCTTAGGGTTTGTTATTTTTTATATTTTAGTTGTCTAATAGTGATTCTAGAGACTGAATCGTGTCTTTTTTATTTCAATGTATAACAGTCTTACAGATACAAAAATTTCTAAGTGGCCTAGAGTCATAAACAGAGGCACTGCTCACAAAAAACCCATGACCTACCCAACACCAGAAGGGCAAGGACCCCGGTAACAAGGACAGACACATTTCTGCCCAGTCCCACAAGCATCCCGTGTGTAGGTGGCTCTAACAGCACAAACTGAGTAAGCCCTGTAGCACGATAGTTCAGGCATTCACCTGAAGACCAATTTCTTCACAACCGTACCTATGAACAAGATGAAGTCCATTGTGGGTTTGTTTGGTTTTGCACAAACTGAGTAAGCCCTGTAGCATGATAGTTCAGGCATTCACCTGAAGACCAATTTCTTCATCTTGTTCATAGGTAGGGTTGTGAAGTCCATTGTGGGTTTCTTTGGTTTTGTAAAGGCATCTTGCATGCTGGAAAATTAATCCAACTGCTACACTACAGGAAAATCACTGCCTCAGCCTCTCCCAAAGGCTCAAAGCACTGTAAATGAATTGCTGCAGCGAAGCATTCCTTGCGAGTGTTACCTGAACCAAGCCAACCCTGTCAACAGGCTGGCAACGATTTCCTTTTTTATGAACATGGTTTGCAAAAGAAAACAGAGCCAGGGGGCTTGAGGACCAGAACAGACTCGCACCTGCAGGACACCTCCCTCCAAAGTCCTGCTTTTTGCCCACACTGCTCCCAGATAATAAATACAGAGCCAGCAGCACTCATCTTGCACGGCAAGGTTTTACGCACCTTCCAAACATTAGAGCCCAAAACTCAGACTGCACAAAACCACCGAACTCTGCCTTTGGGAAACGCTCTTCGTTTGGTACCTTTATTACTACATTTGTTATGATAACATCATTGTGATCCGTACTTGCTTAAATCACATACAACCTGCAGCTCTTCACCCTCCACATCAATTCCATAGAATCATAGACTCATAGAATGGTTTGGTTTGGAAGGGATCTTAAAGCTCATCCAGTTCCAACCCCCCTGCCATGGGCAGGGACACCTTCCACTAGACCAGGTTGCTCCAAGCCTCATCCAGCCTGGCCTTGGACACTTCCAGGGATGGGACATCCACAACTTCTCTGGGCAACCTGTCCCAGTGCCTCCCCACCCTCTCCGGGAAGAACTTCTTCCTGATATCCAATCTAAACCTCCCCACTTTCAATTTAAACCCGTTACCCCTTGTCCTGTCACTACAGGCCCTTGTAAAAAGCCCCCCCCAGCTTCCTTGTAGCCCCTTCAGGCACTGGAAGGTGCTATAAGGTCTCCCCGGAGCCTCCTCTTCTCCAGGCTGAACACCCCAACTCTCTCAGCCTGTCCCCATAGCAGAGGGGCTCCAGCCCTCGGAGTATCTTCGTGGCCTCCTCCAGACTCGACAGGCTCACCTTGACATTGTGCGAGATCAGCAAGTTCGACCCAGCATCGTGCCCAACAGTGCAGCCAATAGGAAATCCAGGGAATCAACACGTCATCTCCCTCTTGGGGCTGGATTTTAAACAAGACTAAGCTTTGGCATCGACATATCCCCTGCATCCCTCTCCCAGTCTCCGCTGCCTGCTTGCCAACACATTCCCCGCAGGCTGTCAGCATCCACCATCCATCTCGCCCGGCCTGAGGCATCTGCAGAGCATTCTACCTTCAAGGAATATTAGGGAAAAAGCTTCCCCGGACGAGTCAGTGCTACCCTAACACAGATTACACGAGTCCTGAGTGTTGCTATTATAAAATATACCACACTGTACTATAGGGATGAAGCCTTATGACTACAGAAGCACAATATGTTTCATTACCTTAATTAAGAAGATCCCAGGCTGCGTTGCCACTGAAAGGGGCTGCCTTCCCAACTCCTGCCCGTGACCATGCTCTCCGACATCCTCAAGCTCAACCATTTCTTTATGCAGGGACAGCTATCCAGTTATCAGCCAGATAAGAGAATCACTACAACTCGCTGCCCAACCACGAGATCCCTCTTTCTCCTTGAGCCATTTGCAACTGGAAGATGAGAAATACCCCATCATCCCTGCTCACATCTGGGGCTGACATTTCTTTCTAAATAGAAATCAAGGCTAGAAAGAGTGGAAGCTTAACATTATTAGGCAATGTACCACTTGTTGGCTGATCTTTGTTTGCATTCATCCTTGTTCCCCCGTGAAAACCACATAAGCGTCACCAAAAGTGGCAGCTGAACCTTTGATGGCCTCAACTGAATAATGCGAAGAAAAATTAAAAGCCTTGAATATTGCATTAAGGGTTCAGAAGTATTCTGCTGTCCGTGAAGGGGCGACGCAAATTCCTCCGATGAATTTTCTAACTTGGTTTCCATAAAGGCTGGGTCAGACATCTGTCTCCTCATCCCCTAAAGACGACCACTATACTGACAAACTATAGCATTCAAGAGAAGCTCCACTATTAATCTGGGGTGTTTAAACTCACTCTGGAGTCCAGGCAATACATCAGCCCTCTGCAGACACACAGAGAAAAGTGTATTTGTTCTCATCAACCCCAGTATCACTTGGTAATAAACCCAAGTTTGCAGCCAAATTCATCTTCCTTCAGAAACCTGCACACATTTTCTGTGAGCATTTAACTTCACCTTTCCCTGAGGCAGAAGGCGGCTTGACAATGCTGCAATCACCTCATCAGAACGAAATCCACATTGAGCAGCACAGAAGCAGCCCCCTAAGCCTGCTCCCCCCTCCAAGTTCAGGGTTACAATCACCTAAAAATTAACCCTTCCCCTCCTCCCCCCGCCCAATTCCCCACGGCTCAGTGGGCAGGAAACGCAAAGCATCTGTCTTTCAGAGGAACTGACGTACCGCTACCTGGAACAGCTACTGAATTTCTACTGCAGAGATCCATCCTGTCCCATTTCAGCTGTCTCCCAAGGCTCATCTCAGCTAACACCGTAGTGATGTGCTTTATCGTAGCCACAAAAGGCAGAAGGTCTTCATGTCCAGATGCTGGGACTCAACGCTTCAGGAAAAGAATAAAGTAGGATTTGAAAGCCGGCTAAATCTGCTGGCAGCCAAGTAATGTAACTCATCACTTAGACCTACTTGTTTCTCTTGCAGCTTTCCAGTATCTGAAGGGGCTACGAGGGTGCTGGGAAAGGACTTTTTACAAGAGCCTGTAGTGAAAGGACAAGGGGTAACGGGTACAAATTGAAATCAGGGAGGTTTAGATTAGATATCAGGAAGAAATTCTTCACAGAGAGGGTGGTGAAGCACTGGGACAGGTTGCCCAGAGATGTTGTGGATGCCCCATCCCTGGAAGTGTCCAAGGCCAGGCTGGATGAGGCTTGGAGCAACCTGGTCTAGTGGAAGGTGTCCCTGCCCATGGCAGGGGGGTTGGAACTAGATGGTCTTTAAGGTCCCTTCCAACCCAAACCATTCTAGGATTCTATGATTCTCTCTGGGAGTGTGCCCTAAGATACCAACTTCCCCCAAGGAAAAGACAGTTCAAAGATACCCAGTACCCAAATAATTTCACTGCGCCTCTGCTTTTCATGTCAGCTGGAAGGCTGAAATTTTCCAGTAGCACCCACACCTCAAATCACTGTGGACTCACTGCCATCCTTTGAAAGTCAGAGCAGAGGTCTGCTCCTGGATAAGGAGATGGCTGAAGTCGTTTGTACAACCACCACGTATCCATCCAAGTAGCTTCAGTACATATTACCTTGTCCCAAGACAGTCAACCCACATCGGCTATTTACAGCTGTGTTAGCTGCAAAATTCACCAAATACAAGTTCTCCTGCTAGGCAGGAAGGGTCCACCCCTAAAGCACGTGTTTTCCTGAAGCCCTGTGGGACAGAGAGAGGAGAGCAAGGGCCATGGCCCACATCTCGCACCTCACCTTACAGAGAGGTAGTCCCCTCGCACGCCTCCCCCGCTTTAAGCCGCGGTGCCGGGCCGGTCCTTTCGCCGGAGCAGGACTGCTCCCGACAGCGCACCCATCGCCTACGGAACCCTTCATGCTGTTCAGCTCCCACAAGGGGTTTTACTGGGGGGAAAAGACCACGCCAGCATGACCGGTGCTCCCCAGTAACTAGCCCAGGCCGGTACTTTCGGAACCCAGATTTCTAGAGGAACGACGTTTTCAGGTCTCAAACTCTCACTGTGCTTAAAACATATTAAGAATGTTTTCAGTGCTCCTCCAAGTGCCTGCCGGTAGGATGAGCCAAGGGCATGTTTCTTCTGCCTCATTTCCTCTTTCAGGTCACAAGCTGAGAAAGACCATAAAGCCAAACAAATTAAGAACTTTTGATAAACTTCAATCTGGAACACCAATGCAAATAAATACAAACCCTGGGCTACCAGCCCTTCCTCCAGCACAAGGCTCACCTAAACTGCCCAAAGATTTCATTAAGCAACCCTTGGAAATAACCCAAGCCCAACAATTATTCTGCTGTGCGCTGCCGTAAGGCAGGCAGCAGCCTGGCTTTGGGATCCCGCGGGCCAAGAGCGGACCTTCTTTTTTTGCCGCAATTCATAGAATCATAGAATGGT
>NW_010249332.1:18819-30855 GCF_000690775.1 Eurypyga helias | reverse complement strand
GGTATTAAGACAAGGAAGTATCTCCATTCCTTTCGCAAATTCCGGCTTTTACAATGATCATGTGCGGCTCTATTTCACCCTCTTTTCTTCTAGCTAATTACCACTCTGTCCTCCCCTCAGAACCTTGTTGTTCTTGTCCACTTACAGCCAATGTCTTTGTTATTATAACCCAGTATGTCTGTATCTGAAATAAATAAGTGTCATTCGTTGATGGCACATAAACATTAAAAAAGCTAAAACAATTGTTTTAAAATTTAAAGGAGTAATCATTCACTGAGATGCATTATTAATAAGCATTAATTATTGAGTTGGCTCAGTAGTACAGCTGCAGTTTAGAGATGGACTCATGGTCCCTCGAGGGTCTGTGGACCTGTGTAGAAGTCTGCTCTGCCAGCTGGCAAAGCAGCAATATTGTGTCACCTGTGAGAGCAGAGTTACCTATGCCAGGCTGTAGGAGAGTGAGCAGGAGGTGGCGGGCTGTGTGTGCTTGAAAATGCACAATGTACATGCAGAGTAAAAAATGAAAAAAAAGATTATGCTTATTTTTGAGAAAATAGAAGACAACCCTTTTTAATGGAAATTGAAAAAACATGAAATAATCTTTCCTGTGTCTATGGCTCTCTTTTCTCTGTCTTTACCTTTCCTTCCTTCTAAGTAGTTTTGTGTTATCTGTTTACCCAACTATCCTCATTTTTTGATGCAATTAGGCACACTGAGAAATGTATTTTCTTGTGCTTCTGCATTGTTCTATGCACGAAACTAAGTCTAGATTGTGCATCTGTCAGGCAATTTCTCCTAAGAAACAGCTTAAACTCCAAGGATGAAATTCTACCCTAGGTGAAGTCAGTAGGGTTACTTGGTCTAATTGTGATGAGACTTTACAAGAATTATTTCTTTCAGTAGCAACAACTGTTGAAAATGAATTCACAGATCATGTTTCAGTAGTTTAATGGGCCTGATTTAAATGTCAGACTTAGACATAATCTCTATAAAAACAATAGAAGTTTTGCTCAACTAAGGATGGGATAGTAAGTCATACCTTTCAAATATCACTGGTACAAAGATTATAATGGATTTTTGATCAAAGCTACCTCCTTCTTTCCCACACTAATATGGAGCCCCTTGATTTTAAAGAGAAACAAAACAAAACAAATCAAAAATGGCTAATTATGTAACTGAAGGTGATGCACCCAGAATGACTCCTACAAGGTGCACCTGTCTCTGAATGTATGATATTCTTCAATTCTTCATTTTTTCCACTTGTCAGACACAGCATCTAAGACCTGATATCCAGAACAGAGAAAAGCTGACCTCTATACATGTTCCAAGTTCCAGTCACCTCTCTGGAACTGCTGCTATGGTCACACACAGCTTTACAACTGTTAATGGAAGCATTAACAATTCTGCGAGCAGAATTCTATTCTTGTTTGTAAACAACTTAAAGGTAAATTCCACTAGCTACTAATTAATCATTCTAAGTTTACATTGATGCAACTGAATTTGGCCTAAATGTGCACATCAGGTTGTAGTAAAACAGACAGATGGTTTGGTTTCTCCTCTGAAAGGTTGCCTAAGAAGCTGGAAAAGTTTTGGTGATGGAAAGATTATTGTGATGATGCATTTTGCTGCATCTCTTGCACATTAAAGCAGAATATAAGGTGCAATAGACTATAAATCTCTTCTTCATATAGCTTAGCTATGCATCTGGTTGTATTGAAAGTAGCAAATATTGATTATAGGTTAAAGGCAATTAAAATAATGGACCTGTAGCTGGCAGAAACTGCCAAAGGGTTCTTGGCACTGACAGCATTTACCACATAAGCAATGATTGTCAAATTTAATGAGCAAACATATTTTCCAGGAATAAGCATTTAATATTCACTCAACTCTGTTTTACAGACACAATTTTTATTAAATTTGTGAGCAGACTATTTTTTTAAAATGGGAAAGAAAGGAAAACAAGGCCTCTAATTACAACTGAAAGTGATTCAATGCAAGAGAGTAGCCACCAGATTAAAATGTAGCGTGAGAGAAGAGACACTGTCTTAGGCTACCTCTAATGGAAAGTCCTTGCTTCCCGCAGGTCTCACTATATCAGTGTACACAGCCGAGGCAGCTTTTTTTATTTTTGTTGTGTCTGTACTTAGGCTAACCCTATCAAACATGAGCCAAGGCTTTTAGCTGAGCTTGCTGCCACCACAGCTAATCTCACTGTTAAAAGTGGTGCTGTCACAAGCCTTTGGGTGGCACATAGCTGAACTGCCTTGGCATAAGCTAGAAAGAAAGTTTTGGTTCCAAGAACCACAATTTTTTCCTGCTTTTCCTCTGACGCAAGGGTGAACTCTCTGCCAAAGCCATGCATTACTCCGCCTGCGTTCCCAGGTGCCGATGAAGCCACACTGCCTGTGCTAGATAAAAGTGAAACCAAGTTTTAGGTAATTTCTCAGTCTTCATCTAGCCTCAAGGTATGTGGGGCAGGGACCTTATTCTGCCCTCAGTGACTCTCTCTCATCCTGAGTAGGTGCCAGACTACTGCTAGTCAGGATGGAGAAGGAAAGGAACAATCTAGACATCACTGTACCTTCTGAACATTGTTGTGGGTTTACACAATGGGCCACCAGCAGGTCTTTACAGAACTGGTCTCCTTAAATGATGACCTGCCATTACAGCTCCAAAGCAAGTTCAAAGAGAGATAAGCAGATATTCACACCGTCTTAATTTTACTTCTTTGAAGATATAAATCTAGGGAAAAGAGAAAGAACAGGAGTTTGTGAAAAGCACTTCACTAGAACAGAGGGAGAAGAAAAATAGACAGAGTGACTATGAAAAATGCACTTTGGGAGGCATATTTAAATGCATGTTCTCTGATAATGAATTTTCTTTCTAGCGGGATAGAGGAACATAAAATCTGGGCCATTTTCCCTGTATTATGGTAGAATGGTATAAGCTGCAGCACTTGTTGGAGTCCTACTGAATATAGCCCCCAGGTTTTACAGCTGCCATTCAAGTACCTCAGAGGATGCATTTTATGAAGTTTCACAGGGATGCCATCTTCTTACAGCCCCTCTATCCTTGTTTATTTGTAAGACCAATAACTTAGATCTGGATTCCTCTTCAAGATTGACAGCTGCAGTTCTTTCTCAAAAGAAGGTAGTCAACACATGTATCACTCCTGCTTGTTAATCCTCCTGTACAATTTGGCTTTCTTCATCCCTTCTTGAACATATGGAATGTATCTACTCAGAACAGTGCCTGCTCTGAGAAGACCTTACATGATGCTGTTTTCAGTGTGCTGTGAAAGAATTTGATGTTATCAAGGCTGCAATAATTGTGTTACCAATTAGTAAACAATGAGTTCATGTTTTACTCCATAACTGACCAGGCCAACGTGCATGGCTTTCTATGCAAAAGCACCTTATGTCTTTAGGGACAAAAAATTGACACTTTTTATTAAATCGAGCAGTAAAAGTGTTACCATTTACTATTCATTATTGTTTCATTTATTTATGTGAGAAAAAATAAAAGTGAGTTCAGCTCTGCAGGAGCTAGCAAAATTAAAATAAGATTATTGTCAAAAAGAAACAGAAACATGGAGGTAGCTCATTCTGAATTCTTAGGCACAAATGTTGATCAGAAGTTTGTCTAAGGCAACATCATTCAAAACTATTTAAGCAATCTTCCTCAAGGTGTATTTACATGCAAAAATATACTAAGTATAAGAAGTATATGTAATAATAAAATACCTTTTCAAAGTTAAAGAGATCCTGAAACATGATCTATTAATAAAATGAACAGACTGGTTATTTCCATTTATTCTGAGCATATGGAAAGACTTTTCATATAAAATAAATAACCCTATTTGAAACACTACTGTCTCATACAGCCATTGAATCCTTGAATCACATTCTAAATAACAAGTTTGAAGGGAAAAAAATGAATCCTGGGTAAAAATCCACTGACCTCAATAGCTTTACACTAGGAATATATTTTGACTGATATGTTTAGGATATATATGCTATATAGATATCAAAACATGAATGAGAGGCTAATCTTTTTTATAATGCTGAGATGAAATGTAAAAGGCATCTTGTAATGAACCTTACCATACCATATATCTAGTCTCATTAATAAATATTTTTCATCTATAGTTTTCTTTACTGTGCCATTTAGTATTATCTTAAACAATAATTTTATGTCTCTATGAAATGCAAATTATTGAATTGTAGGATGTGTTGTGAACACTACAGCTGACAGGTAAATGAGAGCAAAGAAAAGCTAAGCATACCAAATCAGATGATTTGTAATTCAATTAAAAATACCTCCAGAAAACATATAATCACAATATAATAATAGATGGGGTTTATTTTAAGTAAAAATACATTTGGTTCTTTACAATATGGAGATGAGAATTGGGATAATTTACATTAATTTTTTTGCTCTCCTATGAAATATGAGCAGTGTACTAGATCAGAGCAGAGAATAGCTGGCTTTTACACCTGTAAGCTCACATTCAAGCAACTACTTACAAATGTCTATAACTTAAGCACTTGGACAAAGTAACCTCTCTAATTTCACTCCTGTCAATCTTTGTTGCATTATCACAGGTGTCTGTATCTGATGCTATCCTAAAGCCACAAAAGCTTCTGATTTTATTTGATTGCCTAAGAATCTTAACCTTCATCTGAAATAGCAAAGGAAGGAGCTGGTCTGCATGCTTTGATAGAAAAGTTCAACCAATTAAGGTGAATATCTGGCTGTATAGTTTTAACTGGTATTTTTTAATCTACTCAGTAATATTTTTTTTAATACCTGACAACTGATTTCTGGAACAGTTAAATAGGCTCTTGGCACACTATACCTAATGCTACTGGAAATTATGTTGATCAGTTAGCAGGTGACACTTTTCAACCAGCTAACTATATTTAGAATAGGACTGAGATTTTTAAATATAGCTTATGACATTTTACATAAAGAAAAAATTTCCATGCAAAAAGCCTACCAATGATAACAGAAAACAAAGAATTCAAAATTCAGTCATACACAGGCACTATCATGAACCATATGAATACAGGAAGATGGTAGAAAGAGGTTTATATGGAGAAAAAATTATAAGCTGTACATTACTTGCTATTCTATTGTCATGTGATCCACTTTTCACAGAATCACAGAATTTTAGGGGTTGGAAGAGACCTGTGGAGATCATCTAGTCCAATGCTCCTGCCAAAGAAGGTTCAGCAAGTTGGACAGAGATGCATCCAGACAGGTTTTGAATATCTCCAGGGAAGAAGACTCCACAACCTCTCTAGGCAGCCTGTTCCAGTGTTTTGGCACCTTCAAAGTAAAGAAGCTTTTCCTCATGTTGAAATGGAATTTTCTGCATTTCAGTTTCTGCCCATTGCCCCTTGTCTTGTTGCTGGGCACCACTGAAAAGAGTCTGGCCTCATCCTCTTGACACCCACACTTTATATATTTGAAAGCATTGATAAGATTCCCTCTGTCTTCTCTTCTCCAGGTAAACAGACCCATCTCTCTTAGCCTTTCCTCATAAGAGAGGTGCTCCATTCCCCTGGTCATGTTTGCAGCTCTCTGCTGGACTCACTTCAGGAGTTCCCTATATTTCTTGAACTGGGGAGACCAGAACTGGACACAATACTCCAGATGTGGCCTCACTAGGGCAGAGTAGAGGGGCAGAGTAATCTCCCTCAACCTGTTGGCCATGCCCTTTTTTAATGCAACTTAGGATATCATTGACCTTCTTCGCTCCAAGGGTATATTGCTGGCTCATGGTCCACTAGGACCCCCAGATACCTCTGTGTGGAGCTGCTTTCCAGAAGGTCAACACCCAGCCTGTATTGGTGCCTGGGTTTATTCTCCCCCAGGTGCAGGACCCTACACGTGCCCTTGTTAAACTTCATTAGGTTCCTCTCTGCCCAACTCTACAGGCTCCTCAGGTCTTGCTGTATGGCGGCACAGCCTTTTAGTGTATCAGCCACTCCTCCCAGCTTTGTGTCACTAGCAAGCTTGCTGAGGGTACACTCTGTCCCCTCATCCAAGTCGTTGACGAATATGTTGAGCAAGACTGAGCCCAATACCGATGACTGGATAACACCGCTAGTCACAGGCCTCCAAATAGACTCTGCATCCCTGATCACAACCCTCTGAGCTCTGCCATTCAACCTGTTCTCAATCCTCTTCACTGTTCACTCATCTAACCCTCACTTCCTAACTTACCTATGAGGATGTTATGGGAGACAGTGTCAGAAACCTTGCTGAAGATGAGGTACACAACAACCACTGCTCTCTCCTCATCCACCCAGTTAGTCATACCATCATAGAAGGCTATCAGATTCTTCGAGCATGATTTCCCCTTGGTGAATCCATATTGACCATTCACAATAATCTTTTCTTCTACATGCTTAGAGATGACATCCAGGATGAGGTGTTTTAATGTTTCTTCCCACAACTGTTTTTGTATCAGTAATTCTATGATAAAATTTAATTTTATTAATTTGTTTTTATTAAGCAAGACTGCTTAACGAAGAATAATTGTAAATGTGAAGAACACATCTGCAAGGCTCTGTGGTCTAATCACTGGTTATAGACACAGCCCCGAAGAGAGACACTCACCCCCTTACTCTTTCCAGTGTGATCCTGACCCTACAGTGCCAAGGGTCATAAAGTACTCCCAAAAGACAAGACCGACTGGGAATAGCAGCCTCATGCTAATGCTTTTGCCACAGCAGCACTTTCGCAGCCACCTGACAATGCAGAAGCCCTGGTTCAAAGCCACTTGTGGCTGATGTGGTCATAGAGATGCTGCTATTGCCACCTGTTTGGAGTTCTAACATAGGCTCCTGGCAATACCATGGTTGGGAAATGCTTATTTGGAAGTTGATGAAATAGGTGTGAAACTGATAAATCCCTGATAGCACCTTAATAAGTCCAGGACTATTAAGTAACCTGTGGAGAAGTTGGAGTGAGGCTCACATATTATTTGTTGTGCATGACTTGAAGGAATAGTGCAGTTTCTAACACAGTTTTTGTTAGGTACCACTGCAAAATCTTTGTAAATTGTCTGTTAATAAAGGAATTTTTAATTGGAGTTATCTGCTCTGAAACAACATTTAGCTTCAGTTTCCTATTTCTCTTATAGTTGCACCAACTTGAAAGATGATCTCAGCGGAAAGCCCTTTACATGTTAATTCATGAGTGAAAGACAGTATTTTAGGGTCTTCCCTAAAAAGAATTGAAAGCCTGCGTAGTTTTGTCTGAAGTTTTTTTCTGAAGTTGCTTTGTCTGAAGGATTCTGTTCATTAAAGCAGATAATTTCAGTGGCCAAATTACAACTGGCAGGGGGGTTCAAAGCATGACTGTATTGTAAGAGAGACCTCCAAAAACTTTGGGATTGATGTCTGTACTTGTAACGTGCCTATAGTAAAATGAATGGCATTTTTGTTATTTACTGTCTGTGAGGGTTTGACCAGAATCCAGATTCCAGTTTTCTAGCAGACCTTTGTGATTCTGAGTTCAACAGTAGGCCAAGAGATCCAAGATCTTGACTAGATTTTCTCCTGTACCTTTAGTATGGGCAGTGAATTTTTTTTCCATAGATGGCAAACTATATTTGAGAGTCCTATTTGTATTTTGAAAAATGTTACAAAAATAAGTTTTCTGTGTTGGGGAGGAAGAGAAATATTCTGCTCATTTAATGTTCGTATGTACAGATTGCAAAGATATTACCAGAGGTCATTTAAGTTTCCTAGCATTTCTGTTACAATCAGAAAGTGTTGAATTAGATGAAATATGTTTAGGAACAAATTCATATCAAGACTCATATTTATTTTGACACAGTCTGGAGAAACCTCTCCTGGATTATAGTTTCCAAGAAGCAAGTATACTGGAATCATATGCAGGTGAGTCCTGCATATGATGACAGGATTTACTCTCTGCTCTGATATTATATGAAGGGGCTTAGGGCAATATTGGCTACAGCTAGGATTTCCAAATAGTCATCATAAAGGAAAGTTCTCTCATGTACTACAAGATTTCCAACACAAACGATTCCTCTCTCCTATCTCTGTTTCAAATTGTAGGGAAGGAGAATACCACTCTGTTAGTGTCACAAGTTTCTGGTTTCTATCTCTTCCTCTTCTAATGGTCCAAATTAGGAATAAAATTGACATTTCACTGGTAATTTTAGCAGTTATTTCATTTGAGAATTAGACCTTACCTCCTTACATGCCAGATGTGAATCTCACCTGTGTAATATTACAGCACTATCACTCCTAAACTAAAAAACTTTCCCTCAGATATGCGTTGGTAGAAATCAAATGTCAAATATGAGTAATTGTAGAGTTCTATCCTGTTATATGAGATTATTATATTGAGAGAAGACCTGAGGAGAAAGACCTAGGTATGTTGCTGATGAGAAGCTTGATGTGAGCTGGCAGCAAGTGCTTGCAGCCCAGAAAGCCAACTGTATCCTGTGCATCAAAAGAAGCATGACCAACAGGTCAAGGGAAGTGATTCTACCCTTCTACTCCACCCTGATGAAACCCCACCTTGAGTACGGTATCCAGCTTTGGGGCTCCCAACATAAGAAGGACATGGACCCCTCAGATCAGGTCCAGAGGGGTTCCACGAATATAATGAAAGGGCTGGAGCACCTTTCGTGTAAAGACAGGCTGAGAGAGCTGAGGTTGTTCAGTCTGGAGAAGAGAAGGCCCCAAGGACACCTTAGAGCAGTACCTGAAGAACACATATTTGTTGTCTTCTACACCCAAAAATGCTGTGGGAGGACTTTTTACAAGGGACATGTAGTGATAGGACAAAGGATAGAGGCTTTAAGCTGAAAGTGGGGAGATTTAGATTGGATATCATATAGAAATTCTTCATGGAGGGGGTGGTGAGGCACAAAGGCTGGATGAGGCTTTGAGCAACCTGGCAGAGGGGTTAGAACTAGCTGACCTTTAAGGTCCCTTACCACCCAATTCATATGTTCTATGATTGTATGTTACAGGTCAGGAGAGTTATACCACTGTTGTTCCTGTGTGATCTACTCCAGGTGATCCTGCTCTGGCAGGGGGTTGGACTAGATGATCTCTAGAGGTCCCTTCCAACCCCTACCACTGAATCTGTGAATGTGTGTGAGCTGTGCTCAAGGGGGGAAAACTAAACTGTGTAGAGATCACATTACCAGACTCTTCTATTTCCACCTGTCCTTAAAGTTTATGAATCTATGAATAGATGAGAACAGACTAATTAGATGCCTTCTCAATATTCACAACACAACACTAGACATTACAGCAACCAAATCTCTGTTAAACCTGGTACTAAATTGTTTTATAGCCACATCCTAAACCCTTTGTAACTTTAGTGTTAACTGGGAAAAAATTATTTAAAGGTACCAGCAATAAACTTTCTCCTCAGGTTTGTTTTATGGCACTGGGCATGTGGTCTTGAGAAGCATGCTATGCATGCATGTCAGGCATTAAAATATAGTAATATAAAATGGCTTTATACTGCTATGAACGCATTTCTTCACTAACATCATCTCCAGTGCTGGATGATAATAGCTAGGGGAGAATAATGTCCTTTGTCCCAGACATGGTGCTGTTTTCTAGCTAATGTAAGCATTTGAAATACTAAGATAGAGTTACATATTTTGTACAGATGTACTGTACAAATGTTAAGAATCAAGAAAATATGCATTTGCATCAGGGATTTGACTTTGCGGGTCAGATTTATTACTCTGGCAGGTGATGAGTATAGTGAGAACAACAACTGAATTGTCTAAAACTTTTAAATTATATTCTTGAACATATCAATTTTTACTACATTTTTTCTTGGTAAATATTTCACATGGGGGAGTAGCACAGATTGTTAGGCTATGTCCTGAGATTTCCATGCACCTTCAGTAATATTTAATATCCAATTAAGACCAGGATTTTATTTGGCCAGAATAATACATATTTAAGTTATAACTTTATAGAAATTATGGAATCATAGAAATGTCTAGGTTGGAAGAGACCCCTGGAGATCATCTGGTTGAACCTTGAAGGCCTGGCCTTAAATGAGGTTACCCAGAGCCTTGTCAAACAGATTCTTAAAATATCCAATGAGGAAGATTTTATCACTTTTTTGGGAAACCTATTTCAATGTTTACTTGTTTTCATGGTGAAGAGGTTTTTTTAAATATCAAGATAGAATTTCCTCTGAAACTTGTGCCTGCTGCCTATCATTCTGCCAATCTGTGTGCATGTGAAGAGAGTACATCAGTCTTCTCCATAACTAACTATGAAGTTTTGAAAGACCGTAATTAGATTCCCCTTGAGACATCTCTTCTTTATTTTGAAAAAAACACATTTCTTCCAACTTTCTTTATGTGTCAGGTCCTCTAACACTCTCAGTATCTTTGTGACCATCTGCTGGACCTTAATCAACTTTTCAGTTTCTCTCTTCAGCTGTGTAATCAAAACTGGACACAAAATTCCAGCTGTAGCCTAAAAATTGTTAATTAAGTTGAAATAATCACATCCTTTGATCTTCAGTTTAGTCCTGCTTACTGATGCAACCCTGGGTACAGTTTCCCTTCCTTGTGCTAGTTATCTTATGTCCTCATAGAGCTTTGGTTAAATGACGCCTGTGGAGCTCAAAATGGATATTTGAATATACTATACTGTGGAATTACACAGTACATGGTACTG
Organism: Eurypyga helias; assembly: GCF_000690775.1. Taxonomy (NCBI): domain Eukaryota; kingdom Metazoa; phylum Chordata; class Aves; order Eurypygiformes; family Eurypygidae; genus Eurypyga; species Eurypyga helias. The sequence continues at coordinate 20,149 of NW_010249332.1, read as the reverse complement.
TGGGATACATGGGATTTGTGTGAATTTGGGATCAAGAAATTAAATAGTGTCTGTATCAAGCCTTCCAGCCTGCTGACTAACTCACAGCAGTTTCCTTATCTCCCTCTTGTAGACAAAGTGTTAACTCTTCCATCTGCATTTGAAAAACATTTGCTTGACCATCACCTAGAACAGAGAGAATTAAGAAATTGCAAATGTATGTGCATATATGTGTCTGCACACATTTGTGAATAACCAAAATCACCTGATAGTTCCAATCTGAATTATTTAGCTCATGTATTTGTAGGAGAACTTTGTGTTCAACCACACAGAAAAATCAGAATGGAAAACAATTCACTGAATCAATTCAAATAATGAATACTTTCAAGAAAATACTGGCCTGCTTAGAACTGTACTGAGAGCAGAAATAGTGATTAAATATGTTGAGTAAACTCTTCCCTTAAAACTATTTACTCAGCTCTAAAAGTCTAATTTTTAGAAGCCACGAGGGCTCTGAAAAATATAAATCTATTCACATTCTGTGAGACATGGGTCCCAGAGTACATACCCAGTACAATACAATTTGCTTTTCTACATAGGGAAAGTGACTGAAACAAGCTGGACTATGAATTTACACTGCACAAACTATACTGTCCTACTTTACCATGTGGATGTTCTTGGAAAGAACAAGGTTGGTTACTCTATTCCAGAGATTACACTGGTGTTTCCAGGGTCAATCTAGCTAATTCTCTAACTGTAGGTCAAAAATGTGCCCACAGACATTTGTATTTTGAATAATGTACCATCTCATTCACAGCCATCTTATGATATAGGCAACTCCTGTATGAGCATTTCCTCTTCTCAGGAAGAATCTTGAATTTATGGATTGTTTTCTTACATGGAGTACTTTGGTTCTTTACCTGAAAGGTGTCTGGAAACTTCTGTCTTTGGTTTTACTTTGGTAATTTTACTCATCAGGCCTTCCTCATTTTTAAGAGAGGCATTCTGCCATGCTGCTTGGAATATTCTCCCCTTAAGTTCTTAAGGGATTGGAAAGTCTCAGTTTTGTAATGCCCTATTCATCTAAAATATTTATAGAGGATTCATCTACCATTGAGAAATAATAATCCTCACCATCTCAAAGCTTCTAAAAACTCACTAGCAGGCAATCATAGCCACTGTTTTCCCAGCACACAGCTTCTCAGCACACCTGTTACAATATGACTGGCTTTCCAGGGAAATGTGAGGGAATTAATCCTCAAAAATTTTCCCATACCGCTAGGAGTAAGAAGCAGAATATAAAAATGTTAATTCTTATGAGGAAATGCCAAACTCATGATGTTCAAGAAAA
>NW_010249332.1:9032-18788 GCF_000690775.1 Eurypyga helias | reverse complement strand
AATGCATCCCTGCCATTTGTATGGTAAGAAAACTTTGTATATTAATGTAAACAAACATTTTTTGCACATCTGTACTGTGACCTCTATAGTATTCTCAAGAAAAAAAAAAAATTTATTTTTTCCTCTTGATTTTTTGTAGCAACACATTTTTTTGCATGTTGAAAATACCTCCAGTGTGAGGAGATGAATTTTTTTATTTAGTAAAAGACCCTCAGAGAAGAAATCAATACACTGAGCTCATAATCTAAAGTGTTAATAATATGTAAGACATTAAGTAGTAACAGATGCACCTTAAAGAACTAATTACTCACATCAGTCATATTAACTTTGCTGTTTATATTTGCCAAATAAAGAGCTGTTTAAAAGTGAAGGCAGGTAAAATCCAGGAGAAGGTAAAGTAGAGTCTGTGAAGAATGTTCTTACATGGCTCCAGAATCCCTGAAATTACTCCAGACTATTTTTTCCCTTGCCTAACATATGCATTTTTCCCTTAATCACCATCTCCTTGTTCAGAGAAATCCGAGACATTTTTCCAATTTCTCATCTAATAGGTCTTTCTCCTCTATCTCTGTCCCCTCATGTCCCAATTCTATTCTTGGAACTGGAGCTTCTTCACCCAAATCTGTGGTTTTTCTTTGTCCAGTTTCAATATACCCCATGGTTCCTCCAGTCTTTCTTCAGACTCCAAGACTGACTGCCTATCTTCCGTTAGGCTTCTTATTCTGTACTGGCACCATGAGTCTCATTTTCGTTTCCACTGTGCAGGAGCTGGGCATCCGAAGGACATGAATGTAAGGTCCCAGGAGCAGAGGAGGGAAGGTACATTAGTACTGTTCATCTGGTGGGATCTGGGGAAGCCTTTTCTTCCTCTGTACATTTTTACTAGTAACAGGTTCGGCCTTCATTACTAGGCTAACTTGTATACTAACTTTATTTCACCAGGAAAAAATTCAACATCTGAAGGACTAATTGTATTAATTCTTCTTTGACATAATTTGTCCCTGTAAGTCCTATTTGTGAAAACCATAAATTTGCATTGTTTCTCTCATGTACTCCAGGAACTTGGATATTTTGGAGAACGCTGTTCTGAAAACACCCATAGGGACCATGAATAAACTGTGCCCTTTCTGAGCAGGTTGCTGTGTCTGCATGAGCTTGTGGAAATGCCAACATTAACATCTCAATACATTGGTGTTTGTCCATTTGGAAGATCAACATAATAAAAAATACCTCCCAGGTGGGTGGTGAGACTGAGTTCACACTTGTAAAATAAATTATGCTAAAAGTAATAAAAATAACTGCAAAAGCAAACCAAACTCTATTTAATGAATTTAGTCTACAACTCCTCTCCATTTTAGAAATAAATCACTATTATTATCTGTATTTTTGTTACAGAAAAATTTAGACGCAAGGAAGTTAAAAACCTAGTAGTAGAATCAAGAATTGCACTCAGAGACCATAGTCCAACCCACAAACTGGTAAAAATATTATTCTTATACAGCGTTGTTTTACTGTTTTTATACCAGCAATCTTCAACTGTAGTTAAAACAGAATCACAGCCAAAGCAATAGCTGCTGAGCTCATAATGCCTCTATTAGGGTGGTGGTAGGGCTGGGGAGATAAATATGTTAGTTATATCAAAACCTAATGCTCCTTCCATTTTAAATTGCCAGTGCAGTCACAATCTTATGAATTTGAAAGTGGAATCCAATCTGACTTATAGTGGCGAACTCACTAAAGCCCTTGAGAAAGATCAATTTTTCTTGTTTTATCTCTGAAAGAAAGTTTAAAAATAAGCATTTGACAGAATTTCTGCATAAATAACCAGATGAATTCTGATTTTTCACCATGGTTTCCTTCTGATACTATTCTTTACCTCTGAATTGTTCTTAGTGCTTCTGAGGTGGATTCACCCATATTATAGATACCATTATGCAGTATGGTATGACTCAAAATTAATGTATTTGGTTATACAATATATACTTATATATTAAACGTAAGATTCTCAACATAAAATAGGTGAGAATTAGTCTGATGTTTCCAAGAGGTAAGACTGCCTATTTTTAAGTATTCAAATGATAGTATAGTTATCTTAATTTCATTGTGTTAAAATATTGATGAATGTTAAGAACATTCAGAATAGTAAAAGACCTTTTGTAACACAGAAAGTAGGAACCACATGTTAGCAGACTACAGTATGAAAAATGTTTCCTTGTAGTAACCCCAGAATTCTTATAACACTAAGGTGAAGAAAAGTGAATGGATTTTAAATCCCCATTTTGTGGTAATTGTATGTAAATGCCATGCTGAATGAAATTGTAAAGAATTATACAAAATAAAACCAAAGAATAATTTTGAAGGATGAGATTTAGGAGTATGAAAATACTTGCTCTGATTAGAGATTGGTAACACTTGATATGGTGTGCTGTAATTCCCTTTCATGACTCAGAGCAAGAGTCAATGATGGAATGAGGAACAGCTCCTTATTCATGATTTCTTTCTCCAACTTGTCAAAGAAACATTTTCCTGTAAGCATTTACTGTTCTTTAGCTCACTTAATCAATCTAAAAACATTTTAGGGCATTTTATTATTCTTCACTATAAAACATTACCCTTGCATAACAGATTTCTCTATGTCAAAAAAAAAAACCAACCCCACACAAAAAAACCCCAACCCAAACTTTACCATAAGTTGTAAACTGCAAAACAATATAGAACTTGATATGTTATTTTGATGGCAAAATTATGAGAAGCATAGTAGGAGTTAGCGAATAAAATGTCAAATACAGGATTTTTCATCTTAATATTGATGAGAGCCACATTTTTTTAGGTATTCTCTTTATTCATCAGTATAAACCAGCAGCTTCCAATTTTCTCTCTGAATGAGATGGAAATGAGAGCAAGCCATGCCAAGAGATTGTGTGGTGTTTGCCTTTTAGTGAGCATGGTGCCACCCCAGAATGCTTCCAGCAAGCCTGAGATTGCTTCTTTAACGCTGAACAGATTGTGTCTGTGGCACATACAAGGTGATTTAAATCAAATATACCTATGAAAACCTAAGATCCCATCTCAATTTTAAAACCAGCATGATAATCATGAAAATAAAGCTGGTTAGTAAAAGTGTCTAAGAGATCAATTGTCCTTGAAATTTTATTATTTTGCAGTTCAAACATTACAGAAAAATAGAATCATAGAATCATGAAAGCACAGGATATTTCAATTTGAAGGGATCTCTGGAGGTCATTTAGCCCAACGACCCTCTCAAAGCAGGGATAGCTTTTCTCAGATCTGGCTGTTCAAGGTTATATTCAGATGACTTCTGGAAATCCCAGAGATGGAGGCTCCAAAGCCTCCTTGGGCAAACTGATCACCCTCATGTCAAAAGCTTCTATCCAACTAGAATTTTCTTTGTTGCTACTTTTGTCAGTTTCCTCTCGTTCTATTGCTCTGTACCTCTGACAAGTGTCTGGCTCCATTGTCTACAAACTCTCTCTTCATAGAGGAACCCTGCAATTGGGTTTCAGAATTGCAGAAAAGACTGAGTTCTCTTGGTCTCTACAACATCCCAGCTTCCTGCAGATCATAACAGTCATTCCCTGAATTGTCTCCTGTTTATTGATACACATCTTGCCCTAGAGGACAAAATTGGATGCTTTATTCCAAATGTAGTCCCCCAAGGGCTGAGCTAAGGTTAATAATCACTTTCCTTGACCTGATGGTGATGATTTTGATAATGTACCCCAGTACAGAGCTAGAACAAGCAGTACAATCATGCATTTCTGACTCACACTCAGCAGCAAACTGAGGTCAGGTCCACCAGGACCCTCAAGTCCTTTTCTGCTGAGCAGTTTTCCAGTCAGTTTTACAGGATGCCAAAATCACTTTCACCTCAGTGTCTCATGCTAAACATTCCAGGACTTCTAGATCTTGAGATAACCAACTCACAAGCTGATTCATTTCTGCATCTCAAAGAACTCACATAAAATTTCATTACGACTTTATTACATTTGTGTTTGGAAGATAGATTTCTGAAAAACAGGAAGGAGATAGAGAAGTGAAATATATATGGATCATATAAAACAGATATCACAGCAAGTCATTATTACTCTGTGAAGAATGCTTTTATGTGCTTTGGAAGGACATTGCCAAGTAATTTTCCCAAATATACTTCATGTTTTATTGTTATTTTAGGCAACATAAAAAATTAACATACAGCCGCACAAAAGCTCTTAGATTCTAAATTGCAAGCATTACATTGCAAATGATAAATGAAAGAACTTTCCTTTCCTTTAAATTGCCTGTGATACTCTCTTAAAGCCTAAACTCCACTGTCAGCTCAAGACATTCTTTGTCCCTGTTGAGCTTCATCTGTAGGTTTGTTTGGTTTTTTTTTCCACGTGGTAAATTTTTGTTATCTAATTTCTAATAAATCTTCTATTATAACACTCACTATCCAGTACCAGAAACTTTTACAGCCTTTTTTTTTTTAACACAGTTATTTTACAGTTCATTTTCCAATTGACCTCTAAGGGGTCCACAATATCCTGTTTCGTGCAGTGCTACTTTGTTCAGTCTTTCACAACTGTAAAATCAATATGCGGTTATGGTACTCAATTTTCTGAAGAATGTGAGCACAGGGGTGTTGCCCACCCTCCTGAAACATGTTGTCAATTAGAGAAACTGTATTAGAGATCTCATTTTCTCTTTTTTCCACCTTATCACAGAATACATAAAATGCAACTATGAGTTCACTGCTTCGATGGACTGCATACTAACTTGCTTGTCATTTCCCAACTTTCCATTCAGTGTGTTAAGATACTGACATATTTTTATTCCAGAAGATTGATGTTTGTTTCTTAAAATGTTGTTCAAGGCCAAGAGGCCTTGACAGGGAGTACTATTATATGCATTTATTGACCCATGATTTTTAAATTTCTTCAGTCTTCAAATGGTCACTCCTGTGATGAACTGACTCTCAATTAGTATAGCCTTAGGCTCACAAAGATAAAAAAGAGTATACATGCATGTCTGAGCATGGAAACCTGCATGTCCCACATTGTTTAGTTTCTCAGCATACTCATTTGATATATTTCGGATCACTCTCACTAGGTCTCACTCTCACTAGGTCTTTCAAAAACGAGTCCTGGAAACAGGCAATTGATTCCTGAAACACGGAACAAGGAAGAAACTTCACCAAACCTGGGTGTCCTTGTGGTACACAGTCCTACAGCGCAATCTCAGCAAGGTTTGTACCTTCACGCACCTTGAGAGACCTCCAAGCCATGCTCTAGGCTATGCATTGCATACCTTCAGTTTCATATTATCAGACCAATAGTCTGGTGCAAAACTAAAAAACCCTGGAAACAATAATTATGTCTTAGGGTTACAGGGTATTCCCTGGGGAGGACACCAGGAGCCAAATGTACTGGGAGCAATGCAGTGGGCATGACTACTATGTTATAGTGGGGGTTTGCCCCTGGAAACATGGACATGAGACAGTCTGTGCTGTAGAACTTGTGGCCAAAATCCCTTTATTGCCTCATAGTCTCACACAGCTAAAGTACATGCTCAGGGTTCATAGATGCCTTTGAAGTTGTTACAGTCTTACATATTGTAGAATCACTAGTAAATGGCAATAATTCAATTTCAGAAATATGGTTTATTATATCTGTGATAACTGCCTATAGGAAAGGATTCTTTGCAAGACAGAGTATGGGGTGAATAACCTACCGAAGCCACATTGTTCTTCAGTTGTGAAGATAAATTTACTGTACATAAGCTGAATTAAAAATATGCTTTAGAATGTCTTTTGATTGCAAACTTTAGCAAATTACTTCATTATGTAGGTTTTTTAGCATGTCTTTTCATTGCAAATTTTAGCAAGTTAGTCCATTGTGCAATTATATGCCTATTTACAGACCTCAACTTCCAAGTCCTTTTCCCTTTGTTGCCTTTTTTCTTTTCAGTTATTAAAGTAGAATGGAAGCATATAGTACTAGGTATTCTCCTTCATGATATGGAGCTACATTGAGCCTTCAAATTTCATATGTTTTGCAGGGATACTTTTCGGTTGTCTTATCTCTGAATCTGGGGGCATAATGCAACACCTTAATGGAACATTGCTAACAAACACTGAAGTTTTTGATGGTTTGTTTGTTTGTTTTAGAACTATGTATCACAAGATTTCATTCCTCTGGCATAATACACAGTTAATGAACAGAGTAGGACGTTGTTTTTTTTTTAAGGGATACTTTTCAGTTGTCTTATCTCTGAATCTGGGGGCATAATGCAACACCTTAATGGAACATTGCTAACAAACACTGAAGTTTTTGATGGTTTGTTTGTTTGTTTAAGTTTAGAACTATGTATCACAAGATTTCATTCCTCTGGCATAATACACAGTTAATGAACAGAGTAGGAAGTTGTTTGGTTTTTTTTATTTCCCTAAAGTGTACTAAACCCTCTTTCACCTATAGGTATCGGGTCAATCATGTTAATAATCAATTTTCTATTTGTATTAAGGTACCATGCTTCTCTAGTATTAACTTGTCTAATATGAAACCATTCACATCCAACAGAATTTGTTCTTTTCTTTGGAGACTCAATTGACCCTCTAATTCCCTTGAACTCCGTCAGTTACAAAGTTTGTTTGTCACTGGCTATGTTTTAGTTACATGCTGCTTTTAACCTATTTGTTCTTTTTTTGTCTTCTTGTCTTACTACTCTTCTAGTTGCCTGTCTAGCATTATTTCATATATTATTTCATAGATAATCTGAGCGAAGTGTTTTGGTTTAGAATAACATTAACAGTTTCTCTGATCATTTAAATGAGCACTCTTGGTTTCTTCTAGGATGAATGTACATCTTTCAGAATTAATGATTTAAAAAATCTACTTCTTTTTTACTGGGTACCTCCATACATCACATATTCAGTGGCTACATATTCAGAAGCTGTGAATTGCTTCCCGATTTAGGGTTCTTTCATGAACACCTCTATGTTTTTATTATTAACATTCTCAAGTATGTCACTCAACAAATCTAAACCTTTATTGGGGTTTAGATTCACAGATTTCACTATGGTTACATAGAAACAAGGGAAAAAATCAGGAGAACTAGGGCTATATTGTAAATGTGATGAAAACAAACAGAATTGCATACACTAAATACATAGTAGGCTACATAACATAATTACTGTAATTTACAAATGCTCTTAAAAATATTAATTTAACATTTAAAAAAACATCTTTAGAAAGAAGAGAATATTTTCCTAGTCTTTGTTTAGGCACACAGTACATTTACTATATTAAATTCTGTTTGTTAAAGTAATATTTACTTTACAGTTTCACCAGAGATATAGTGCTGGTAAAGATTAATGGTATTGGTCTTAGTGTTGCGTAAGATTAATGTATGGATAGTGCTAAAAATCTGAGACTTATAATAAACACTTGAAGTGAAAACATCACCACTTACTTGTTTATAAATTATTTCTGTTATTACTTCATGAGTATAAATCATTGAATCATAGAACGGAGGTTGGAAGGGGCCTCAGCAATTCAGACCCCTGCTCAAACCAGGACTAATGAAGTTAGGTTAGATTTATCAGGGCTATATCCCAGATCATATGATCCTGAATTATTCATAGAACCTCAGCATTAAATTATTATATGATTATGTCCCTTTCCTGTCCAAGGTCCAGATACTCAGCTGGTTGTTACAGAAATGAAACTCTTCTAGGTAGATCTTTTGAAAGTACATTAGCTTCAGCTTGGAATTTGGAACCCGTGATATCACTGACACCCGTGATAGCTCTTGCACTGCTGCTCCACACTACTACAATTTTTTCTTCTGTGTGTTGACAATATGAGGTTATGCAAAAACATCTTTCATTTATTTTTACTTTTGGTTGTGCAATATATCTCACTGTCAAAATTCTACTGAGCAATTTGAAAATTGTTTTGATATATATTGTGATTTTTCATACCATTATATTTTTTAAGGCTTAATTCATAACTGAAATGTTTGGCATTGACACACTGAAAACTGCCACAGACAAAATAAGAAGAGTGCAATCTTATTCAAGTTTGTAATTAAAATATTAAGTAGATTTTTTTTTTTCCTGTCACTGTGGAAAATTACAAGAAAAACATACTTAGTAGGAAAACCTCTCAGATAAATTAAAACCTACCAGACATTAATTTTTCAGTCCAAAACTTTTCTGGAACATCTTAGTAACTGTGAATTTTAAAACATGATTTTTATTTTGGGAAGTCTGAACTTTCTGGTACTATTCATTTTTTTGTCATGAATTTTGCAGTTAAATTTAATTATTAGAGTACTTATGTAAGTTTTCACAACAGTAACTGAAGTTATAGCAGTTTGCTCATCCCATATTAGAAACCAGGTCAGGACCAGATCATTCCTCAATATTTGGCTTAAATCAAAGACAGAAACACTCTGACAGTCAACATTCTCTGATGGGCATGGGCAAGGATAATTCTTTTATTCTGAGCTAAGAGTGACTTGAAAACTAGTTTTTTTCATCTCCTCTAGCAAGGAACGTGGATTCAGGTGATATGTAAGAAAGTAAAACAAGTTAGCAGTTTACTCTTGACCATATTCATATTTCAAATGTGTTGACACAATTTTTTTAATAAGAGTTAATAAGATTATCTGACTTCCCAAAACAATGAATTTTTTTCGTGGTTGTAGTCTGTATACTCATAAAGAATATTTCTTTATGGATTTATGCAATCCTATTTCAAACCTATGGAGACATTTCAATAGAAGACAATAGGAATTCATTCATGATCATGTAGAAAATAATACACTGCCTTTTTAAAAAAAAAATATTTAATCAGATATAGTGTTGTTAGCATGGACAAAACTTCTAGAATTGGATACTCCTTTTTAATGTTGTATGGTCTCCTTAAATGAAAAACATATTTAATAACTAGGAGACTGTCCATTAGGACAAATCCCCATAACACTGCAATCTAAGGGACTTAATAATTAACTTAAACCAAGAAGTCACAACATGAAGATCTATCAAAGAATGCTGAAAATCAGTATTACATAATGCCACCTTGTGGATGCTTCATAGACCTTTGTTTTGGAGTGGGGGTGGGGATAAAGTAAGAGTTATACAAAACAACTTCCAGATTGTTAGCTAGGAGAAGGTAAGTAGTAAACTTAAATAAATTCGAGCTTGATTTTCCCCAATACAGACCTCTTAAATACTTCATCAACACCTTGGAGACCTTGAAAATAAAGATTTTCAATGTGTTAATAATAATAATAATGAAAAATATATTGTGAGTCTGACCAAAAGCTTCCATTACAACACTTGCTGAACAAAAATTGTGAAGTCCTTGAGCTTCTACCTGGAGCAAAAATTTCACCTGTAAAGGACAGAGAGCACAGAGCTGCAGAACACAGCATGAAAATAGCCTTTGAATGTTCAAAAAATCATGGACTTATAGGATCTTTTAGATTAGAAAAGACCTTTAGCATCATCAAGTCCAACTGTGAACCTAACACAGCCAAGTCCACCACCAAACCATGACCTAAAGCACCTCATCCACACGTCTGTAAAATACCCCAGAGATGGTGACTCAACTGCCTGTCTGGGCAGTCCATTCCAATGCGTGATTGCCTTTCAGTGAAGAATTTTTTCATAATATCTGGTCTAAACCTTCCCTGGCACAACCTGGGGCCATTTCCTCTTGTCCTATCAGTTGGGAGAAGAGACCAACCCGC
>NW_010249332.1:0-8732 GCF_000690775.1 Eurypyga helias | reverse complement strand
CTTGGCCACCTGGGCACACTGCTGGCTCATATTCAGCCGTCTGTCAACCAACACCCCCAGGCCCTTTTCCATCAGGCAGCTTTCCAGCCACTCATCCCCAAGCCTGTAGCATTGCAGGGGGTTGTTGTGACCCAAGTGCAGGACCCATCACTTGGCCTTGTTGAACTTCATACAGTTGGCCTTGGCCCCTCCAGATGATAGTTTCTCACTGACATGTGCTCTGTGGCAACACTGTCAAGGTTAGTGGTCTGTTTAAGGAGTCTAGACTAACCCACTGCCCTGTGAACTCAAAAGTTCTTAGAGGATGTGTCTGTGATGGCTGGTACAAAACTGCTCTCCTCTCTGATGCCTTCTGAAAGCAAATTTTTCTGCAGGGTTCTTCATTTCTACCCAGGTTTTCTTGCTAAGGGAATGACCTGATTGAGTTGAGACTGATGTCTGCATATGAACTTGTAGTGTGTAGATGACAGGGAGCGGAATACTTTGGAGCTAAACAAGAAATGACTCAACTTCATAGCATAGATGTACCCTCATGGTCTGTTTCTGTGGATTTTCTATGGATTTCAGGTCTCAAATCCGGCTTAGGCACACTCTCAGTGATGATAAAACATACAGAAAGCACAAGAATCATAAATTAAATTCAGTGTACTCTGTTTAGTTTCCATCCATTATGTCCTTTTGACTTTTTACAGTTATTTAGCACATAAGGAGAAAGTGACTAGCCAAACGTGCTTTAAGCAAGTCTGAAAATGAACAGAAATTAATTTTATGGAAAAGTAAGGGTAGAGGCAAGATTTCTAAACTATGGATTCATTGAGTGCTTCCTAAAGCACAATTAGCTATCAGGTGTGAAAGTCTGTGGTCAGCTTACAAACTGAAATAAATGCTATGAGTTAGAGTGTCTTTGAAGAGTACACATGAAGTATACATGTGGGGTACTTCACAGGAATTAAGAATGCATAAACTAATTTCTGAATGTAATAAAAAATGATAAGGTACCTTGGAAAAGTATTTTATAATCTCAGCACCTCAGTATTCATGTTCATAAAATGGTAATATCTGCCAAAATGTAATGCTTTTTGACATCTATGGATGAAAAACATTATTTCATTAACAAATAAGTGACACTTAGTACCTAGGTATTGCTAGATATTGCAGTCCTTTTCTCAGGGGTGTTATGAATCGTGCCAAATCCATACACAGACAAAAAAAAAAGAAAGAATCTCAGTTTTACTGTAGACATCTGGACAAAAAATGATGCGATAGGTATATATATGACCTTACAGATATTGTAGAAAAAATGTTCCTATAAACTACATAACTTTTCTGAATTATCTTTTCTAGCAGGACAGAACTTTATATTGCTATCCAGATCATGAATATAAGGGATTTCTGTAGTATATTTTGTTATGTATCATATGGTTAAGCAGGAACCCAGGAAATGCCACACACCCTTTCCGGATATCTAAATAGAAAAGGCAGGGAATTAACATTAATGGGTTAAATTTGATCTGACTAGGAAGAAACATAAATACTAATGACCTTCTCCTTGGCTATCTAGTTGCATGAGTTTTGTGATGGAAGGTTTCTTTTTATGAATTATATTTCTGATACAATTATGTTGTAAAATTATATGTATTCATCCGTAAGATTATGTCCTTCACTTTCAGATAAATGACTTGTCATTCGTGTCTGTCAAGGAGTCTCAGGACAAGGCTATTTAAGCTGTCAGCACCAGTGACATGGTAAAATCATCATATCATTAACAAACTTTCCTTATGAATCTGGAAGTACAGTTTTCATGCTTGTTAAAAGCTGAAAGGATTCCATCATCTTCAATATTTTATCTTGTGCTCCTTCATCCATAACTGGTGACAAGGAACAACAACATTGGCTGAATACTTAGAAAAATGACATTGATATGAAGAGTTGGCTTGAGAGTAGTGATGTGCTCTAGAAATGCAGATATTGCTCTTTGAAGGCTGCTTATTTTTCAAGCACTGAGCCACGACTTTCACTTTTCTCATTAAATAAAGTGACTTGTATAGTGACTTTATACATGATGGAGAGATTAATAGTGCTTTGTCACATGTATCCCCAAATATGCAGACAACTGAACTTTGGGATGATTTTCTGACAATTGGGAGTCTGCATTACTCTGTTATGATATTCACTTGTGAGGAAATGCTAACAGTCATTCATTGTACTGATCCCAGTTTCCACGATTGCCATCATCTCACTTCTGGTATTGCAATAAATATTTCAATCTATGAAATACAGATTTTAAGGATGCTGAAACAACTTCCAGAAAAAGAAGCTATCATGATAAAGGCTAGCAATTAAAAAGTAACAAGTGTAGTTCACATAAATCTGAGGTATAGATCTTCAGAAGTTCTCAAACTACTTTACAGACTGGTCAACTTCTCAACTTTCTTCAGAGATAGGCTTTTTATTATTTTTTTCTGAAAAACAAAAAGCATGAGGTACCTAGAAGATACGTAAAAATGCCTCTGGTCAAACAGAATTTGAAAGGAAAAAGTAGAAATAATATTTTAATAATGAGTATTTCAGTTTTTCACTCCAAGGACTCAATGACATCTACACTGTACTGCTAAGCTTTTGGAGAATCACTTTGAATTGTATACCTACTCGTGTACATGATTGTAACCATACAAACTGAGTATTATACAGGTAAGGTCTCACTTGGGTTGTCTGTAACATGGGAACAACCTGCCTGATTTTGTGTGAATTCACACAAAGTACTGGATGTGAGCAGTCAAAATGAATTGTTGACTTAGCTTTTGCTGGTGGGGGGGAGAAAAAAAAAAGAAGAAATTTCATAGCAAGCAAAAGAGACACTCTAAGACTGACAGTTTGTAGAATTGGTACAGTATAGGAGGTCATTTGATGAACAGGGAAATTGCTAGCAGAACAGATATAAGTTAAAAAAAAATTCTTTTTTATAGAAGAAAGGGGAAAAATACATAGAGAAAAATACAAAAGAGCTCTCCAAAGAAACAATAAGACAATTGACTACTCTTACGTTCAATTCCAGTCATTGATGTTTTCCATTAAGTAGAAATCATAGAATCATAGAATCACAGAATGGTTTGGGTTGGAAGGGACCTTAAAGACCATCTAGTTCCAACCCCCCTGCCATGGGCAGGGACACCTTCCACTAGACCAGGTTGCTCAAAGCCTCATCCAGCCTGGCCTTGAACACTTGCAGGGATGGGACATCCACAGCTTCTCTGGGCAACCTGTTCCAGTGCTTCACCACCCTCTCCGTGAAGAACTTCTTCCTGATATCTAATCTAAACCTCCCCACTTTCAATTTAAACCTGTTACCCTTTGTCCTGTCACTACAGGACCTTGTAAAAATCCCCTCCCATCTTCTCTCTAGCCCTCTAGGTACTGGAACGTGCTATAAGGTCTACCCAGAGCCTTATTTTATCCAGGCTGAAGAAGCCCAACTCTCTCAGACTTTTATCATAGGAGAGGTGTTCCAGGCCTCTGATCATCTTCATGGCCTCCTCTGGACTCGCTCCAACTGGTCTATATCCTTCTGATGTTGAGGGTTAATATGTTGTGGGAAATATTTGTCAAGTATTTGTAAAACATAATGCCTGAAGGTGTCAACAAGGTGATAAATGAATTTAAAAGGATTAGTTACTTGTAAAAGACAGAGGAATCTAAAAATTATTAAAAATTTAAATTCTTTCCTATTCTCTGCCACATTATATGCAACCCTCTAAAATATGAATTTTAATATTAACATGAAAACAAACATTACATCAATAAGTAATAGTGAAGGATTAAATAAATCACATTGCTACTATCACTCACTTTACCATCCCAACAGTTCACTTCCAAGGCTTGCCAAAGCTTTCGTTCTCTGTAGCAACAGCAAACTAATTTGGAAAGTCTGAAAAATTTTCAAACATGAATGATTCTACAATCCCTGATGTAGCAAATTTTCTCTTTTGTTGACAGTTACAAATTCTGACAACTTAGTCTGAAGAGGAAAAAATATTGGTTGATTAGAAAAGGTCATATGTCATTTGCCCCTTTCTATCATCCGGACTGTATGCCAACTTCTTTTTGCTAAAAGTAGCTCCAGCTTTCTCCCTTTCTATCTGAAAGAGTTAATACCCATTGTAAAGTATCTTAAACAGGGAGTTTTCCAGGGTTTGTGATCTGCATTTTTTCTTGATCTTCATCAATTCCTTTTACAGAAACAATTTTTTACTCAATTTCCTATCATGCAGGGTACGAGTGTAAAGGACTGTTTCAATTTTGGCATAGATTTTTTTAAGGGACTGGAATATGAACATGTATTAAGAAAAAAAATCAAGAGGCAAAAACACGTTAGACCAAAATAATTACAATATAATTATGATCAAGTTCAAAGAAGAAAACATAGAATGGGCCATATATATTATACAAGTTGGATGTGAGAATAAATTCAGACCAGAATCATGTTCAACAACCTTGAACAAACAATAATGTTGAGACAAAAGCAGTATTAAGAAGGAAACAGTCCTAAAGCAATGACTCTTTGTTTTTTATCAGTAAAATATCTGACTTTGAATTCCCTGGGAACTCTTACAGTTAGTGATGAAGTGTTATTTCCCAAGGCAAAAACGTCTTTCTTTAGCTCATTAAGATAGGTAAGGCAATATGTAGCACTTATTTTTTTCAAAACTGAATTAACAATTTATCTATTAAAATTATTTTAAAATATACTTCATTCATAGCTAAAAATATCAATTTTCTGCATCTTTTAGAAATCTTTTTGGAACACACTGTAGTGTATGATGATTTGCTATGAAAAATCAATGCTTTCAGTATCTAATTTCTAATCCCTCAGGCTTGAGGAAGAGAAGGATCAATTCCTAAAACACCTGCGAAAATACTGGAAATAGAAATGCCCACCCCATTTCTGTTTAATCTGAATATCTAGAGATGGCTAATGCATATGCAAACAATACATGAAGGGAAGTTTTTCTTCAGAGAACTCTCTAAATACTACAGTTTCAAAACTCAATGGTCTTTGAAGCTTGGATTCACTGACCTGGGTTTTCTGAGTATGAGAACTTCCCATCTATCTCATCTGATGGGAAATAAAGGTTTAAAATGTACCAAACTAGCTCAAAATCACTAAAGCAGACATACAAATTTATTTTATTTTTTGTTACTGCTATTGTCTAAACTCCTTACGACTTAAAAGTCACCTTCTGAGGTGCCACGTGGGATCTGTTGCAGTGTATACTGATTGTCTGAGGGGTTTTATTAGTTCTGCAACTGACTGTATTGGTTTCCTGAGGACTGAAAAGTATTATCATACACTTGCAGATGGCATTCAGAAACTCTATATAGCCCCTATTTTGATGGTATTAGAAGCTATTCCAGAGTACCACAGAGACAGAATGACTCTCAGAGGTCTCCTCTGAAGGGACCTAGATTCCTCCAAGAAATAAAGCATACTCAGTATATGCTCTGCTGACTGTATTTGTGGGAGGATGTACACTTTTATAACCTTGTCTGAATTCTTTTAAAATGAATCATGCAAACTAACACAGTGGACAGTTGATTTCAATGCCACTAAAGTATCACATATGGAGTAAAAAAAGACATTGCAGGGCAGCTGGAAAGAAAGTGATGTAAAACTAATCAAACCAAGAGAACAGCATTTGTCTTAAGATATTTAGTTTAGGTGTTGGTTTTTGGTTTTGGTTTTTTTTTTGAATAAACCTATAAAACCCATTTCTGACAAAAACCCAAGGTCTCAGGTACATATTACACTCTCTGGACAAAACCTTGCAAAAACATGAACAGTAAAACCCAAACAATATTACATCTCTTAGGTTTTAAATGCACATATCGCTCATCATTCATAGAGAACAGACTGGCCTTATTAAAACCCAAAACTCACCCAGTGTCTGCAGATAACTGATTTGCTTAGCTCTGAAGTATATTTCTTGCATTAATACTAACAGTGAAAGTCAAGTAAACTTTTTTTGATTGAGATTTAATGTTCCCAAGTCTGAAGGTATATAATAGTTCTAAATAAAATAATAAAAAAATAATACTCAAATAAGTGGGTTTTAGAATTATATCTGGATTATAAATATTTATGACATCTATCTGAGGCCTGAAGGCTGGCTACTCTCGCCTCTTCATGTGAGTTTTACCCTGGAAGGGAACAGCCATCTGTGTCTCTGTCCGCATGGGAGGATGTAATACTTGTTCCTCCACATAGCTGGCTTCCTAAAGGTCATTTCTGAAGTAACATTGGGGATTGACCTCTCTAGACCAGTCTGGGAGACAGTGAGTCATGCAGACTAAAATGAATCATAATACTGCTGGTGACATTTCAATTTTTGTCAGAAAAAAACCCAGATATGTGGGACGAGTCCCACTTCCTGTGTGGTTTTAACTCAAAACTGCTCAGTTTGTTTCCTATCTATATAATCTCTGAAAAGAAAAACACGGAAACCTCCAGTGATCATATGGACTCAGTCCTGTCTGTTGTCCATCACTGCCATGCTGGTGGCCGGAGCTGGAGCATGGCAGCACCATGGTGTAGTTTACCTCTCTGCAGTGTTATTCTCTGATCCCACATCTGCAGCCTCCTCCCTTCATATGGATAAATTGCTGACTAGTTTCATGTGTCCTTGGCATCCCCTTTCTTAAGATCTGGTTATACACAGCAATATGTTACTTAAGTGTGTTTTAAGAAAATGGGGGCATACAACTAAAACATTGTGCTATTTTCTGGTGTAGGGGAATTCACATTTGTTATAAGCCTGAAAGATCTGGAAGTTTGAGTACAAGGGAAGCTAATAGACAATACTGACAGTCAGCAGAAAAGTCCTGGGAAACTGACTGGACAGAGGAGTGAGTGGGAGTATCCTGTATGATTATGGTAATTAACAGGGGACAAACTTCATTGCCAGCTCTTATCTTATCCAGACATCTTCCTTCATGCACTGTACCTCCATCAGGCAGAGTTCAGACTGCAGATTTTCTGAATATCCCTTGACTCAGATTGCTTTCTAGTAAACCACAAACTAAATTATAAGAAGCAGCTAACTCTGTAATGGAATATCAATGTAATGTGCAGCTCGATTTTGTGTGCAGCTCGATTTTATTTTTTTGCAGCATTCCCCTTCTCTTCCCCACCAAAAGCAACCTATTTCTTTATTTCTTTTTGACAAGATGAGGGAATAAGTTTACAGTTTCTGTCTCACACTGCCCAAGAAGCAAAAGTTGTAAAGGTACCTCCACTATAAAGGTATCATCTAGCCTGGCTGATGACAACATTAATAAGCATTGTATGGGTGTGGGACTGTATTATAAATTTTTGTTGCATCATATGAAAACAATGACATGTACTTGTTGATTGCAGTGGGTAGGATGCTGGCCAGTCCTCCTTTCGGCAACAAGATGGTGGCACAGAAAGTCAAATTAGAAAAAGTGTCATTCCCAAAAATACAGGAACAATTTACTTATTCCACTCTTGTGGTTTTGTTGAACTGAAATGATGACAAACAGGAACAACTAATTGGTGTTCAGGAAAAAGCTTATAAATTTTGAGGTGTATGTGAAAATTTTTGAGGCATATGTTTGTATTCATGCATTTACACAAGTCTGCAGCCCAGTCTTTATTTGAGTGCTTGTGTTAAGTAACTCAATAATACCTTAGAGAAGACTTTCAAAACCATATAATTCTTTGCCATTTCCTCTTCAGCAAGTCTTTTATAGACTATCACATGTCCACTGAATAATCGCTGCATGAAATTTAAAGTCTAAGTTCAATCATTAAAGCATGAAATAGAAATTATAAACCTATTTTTTGTGTAGTTCTCAAGGCAACACTTCTGATGGAATTGCTACAGACATATTTATAATTACTAGGTCATACAACTACTATCTGTTTTTTCCATTTAGCACAGATAAGTGAAAAAACCCCCTAAAAAGATACATCTTCTTTGTTAAATCTCCAGATTTAACTCTCTTTTCTGGTCATCCATCTCTCTCCTTATATACATATACATATATTTAAAGAACTCTAGGAAAACTCAAATCATTACAAAAGTTTGCAAACCTCATGGGTGACAACCTAAAGTTGACTTTAGGAAGTAATCATAATTTCCAACATAGCTAAGTAAACCTATTCCTCAAGTCCGGGCAGAAACATAGTTGAACATACGGATTTCTTCATAATGGAGACAGTTGTCTGTAACCAGATTTTCAGAGCAGTTGTGCATAAAGCTATTCACACCTGCAATGCAAGGCGTAAGTTAATCATTGAAACTATCTAACAAACTAAACCCTTTCAGGCATAATGTAACCATCTGGAATTATTCTCAATGTGAAAACTGCATACAGCAATTAAATTAATACCTTTTCCCGGGTTTTCACCAGCTTGCAAGATGAAACTGGCAATTTTTCTTTACCATGGGCTTGATAAAAGCTATTTACATTTTGATATCACAGGATTTACAGAGGCAAATACTAGATTATAATTTTAGCTGGATTTTAAATAGCTCTTTACTTATGCCTAATATTTCAGCCAGTTCCCAGGTGTTTGAAATTTGCCTCTGTGACTCTGTAGCGAAAGGTAAAGAGACCTTTCCCCACAATGTTTAACTAAAGCCTGGCTTCTGAACCCATACTTTGGCAATAGATAAAGGTTATTCACCAAAAGAAAAGAAAAGAAAAGAAAA
>NW_010249331.1:85414-164160 GCF_000690775.1 Eurypyga helias | reverse complement strand
CTGGAAAAGAGAAGGCTCGGGGAGACCTTATGGCACCTTCTTGAAGGGGCTGACAAGAAAGCTGGGTGGGGGACTTTTTACAAAGGCCTGTAGTGACAGGACAAGGCATAATGGCTTTAAACAGAGAGAGGGTAGATTTAGATTAGATATCAGGAAGAAGTTCTTCCCAGAGAGGGTGGTGAGACACTGGAGCAGGTTGCCCGGAGAAGCTGTGGATGCCCCATCCCTGGATGTCTTCAAGGCCAGGCTGGATGAGGCTTTGAGCAACCTGGTCTAGTGGAAGGTGTCCCTACCCATGGCAGGAGGGTTGGAACTAGGTGATCTTTAAGGTCTCTTCTACCTCAAACCATTCTATGACGCTGTGATTCTATGAATCTGTGATTCTATGATTAGATGATAATAAGAAACACAAGTCGTCATTTTATTCCTAGTTTACATTCAGGCCTCCTGAACTTAAAGCAAATAGTGAGTGGTGAAACTTTTTCTGCCATATTACATGGCTGGCTCATCAGTGCCTATTATATTGTAAAAAGCCCTGCTGATGTGCCTCTTACGGTTTTAACCAATAACACACCTACCATCTGACATTGTGTAATTAGCCTGCACTTCTAGAGTCTGCCAGAAACAGCAATAATACTGCATCAGAGAAAGATCATTATCTAAGGCAACTCACAGATGCTAAATATGCACACTTCTGCTGCCTTTGCAGCCCAGAAAGGATAAAGACACCAATAACTGTATGGTATAAAGGCATTCATTTGCATTGTTTCAGGGAAAGCCTGGCCGGTCAGGACTTCCTGCTAGGAGGCATAAGAAAAAAACAAACAAACAAACAAACACCAATGTTTTTGGTCTTTTTTACCTTCAGAAACAGTGAATTACTTCATTAGTTTGGGAAAAGTGAAACATCCATATCAGCAGAGGTTGGCTGGGTTCTCTCGGTGTGAGTCAGTATTATGCAGACCCTGGGCTACATTTTTACTGCCTTTGCTCATAATAAAAGAGCACAAACTTTGCTTTAGTGCTCACATTTGCTGGAACTACTCTAGGTGAGAACGGGGAGTCCTGGGAGAAGGACGGTGCTCTCAGATGCTGCAGGAGTAGTGAGGGTTGTGCCCAGCTCCCTAACCTTTTAAGAAGATCCTGCTGTGGTCCAGAGGGCTTTATCTCCACGTGCAGTGCAGTGCAAATCATAGTCAGAGGCTTTAATTCCCCAGTTTATACGGCATCCCTCTGCCAGGCTGCTCAGACTCAATGAATATCAGCCTGAGGATCCCAACACTGCAGAAAAAACCCTCTGTGCTTCTAGGTCCTTACGTACTCTGCAAAGGTGAGTTACCTTTAAAGGGAAATCACATTGGTTTCCACGATCACAGAACACAAAACAAGCTCACAAAAAATCCCAACAAAAAACACTGCAGACTAAAATGTCAACATATTCTTCAACTTGCTTAGCAACAACCATGGGCTGCTTTACCTGAGAAAAGTCCCTGCTGCAGTCTGCCCTGGGAAATTCCCTGGGGTCCTTGCTACCCCTGTGATGGAAACTAGAGTCTCTTATGATCATTACTTTGCTGTGCTGAGGATAAAAATGTTTAAAGCTAAGGATTATAGATCCATCTGCAGCAATAGTTAATTTAACTTGCATTAACAGTAAAAAATCTTGCAGAGGGAATATATGAAAATTACTGCTTTCCAAGAAGATCTGTTAATTATTATTAGTCAGTATACTTATAAGGCACCATTGGAAACTTGGCACTCAATAAGTACCTATTAAACCATGTTAGAGAACATAATTTTTATGTTTAATATAAAAACTGCATGAATCATCTGTTCATTTAACACTGGGTCATATATTCAGCTGGTATGAATCAGTCAAACACCAGCAACAGAGCTGGTCAGTCTACATAGATCAGGATCTGGTTTAACATTTGTTACATGAAAAACAGAATGGCATTTCTTTTAACTTTTTACAGAAATTTGGAGTTTGTTCCGTTTTCTGTCACCCATCTGGGAGAACTGTAATTAACAGAATTTAGAGACACGACACTGAATATGTTAGACAGTCACACAATCAGGCAAATTTGCCATGTAATTAATAGATGTAGAGGACATGATCTGTTTAAGATCACAGGGACATCGAAGCAGTAGCAATTCAGATAATTCAGGCTGTGCTGCCTTGTTTCTAAATAACGCCCTATTTTAAATAGGACATCCTCCTATGTGTTCTTTACACTTAAATCTGTGCCTGTGTTGGGACAAAAATACAGTAATGTGATCCAACACTTATGACCAAATTTTTAGCATTCTGGTTGCTGAAAGTGTAGACATTCTCCTGCAGATCAAATAGGAATTTCTTGAGAAGTTATTGCCTCTGAGTTACCACCCATCAGCTGAAATGTTTTCCTTCACATTCACTGTTGGCTCAGTGTAACATAACCCAGTACCTTTTATGTCATCATCAATTCCTGCGCTTTGCTTAGACGTGCAGTAACTACCACCCGCTAAGTGGTATTTTTCTAATAGGGACAATGTTGTCTTAAACCACTTCAAACAGACTTTAAGAGCTTGCCTTTCTGTCCTGAGCTGTCATGACATTATGACTCAAAGGTGGCTGTTTTCCTTTAAGAATTTAGGCCATATTACGTCAATGAGAGGCAAATACCCATAATTTTGCACCTCATTTCAGGTTTTGTGACCTTGCCAGCTGTGAGCTGAAGATATTTGTCAGAATTCTATGGCTATGTATTTTTCATCAGTTGCAGTAATTCAGCAACTGCACAAACTATTTCACTATTTTCTCCCCACTTCATTTATTTATGACAAGTCTGAAAGGAAAACATTAGGTACTGTCCCCGGGATCTCAAATGCAACAAGCACATGGAGAGTAAGCTGTGCACAAATACATTCATCCACCTGAAAATTTATGCCTTTTTTGTATAGGGCCCAGTCCTATTTGTGCGTAATATATTACTTTAAATAATATTTTTTAATAGGGCAAAAGTTGCAGAACCCAGCTTGTAATGATGGATAGCATATGGGCTTTGTGAGAAAAAGCAAACAAACCCAAAAGTTGAACTATTTATTCTGGAGGAGACTACTGGAAAAAACCCCACAGTTTGTCTGATTTATTCACTTTAATTTAAGGACTACAACTGGGGGACCTAATTTAAGATTTTAGCAGTTTTAGGTTTCCTGTAAAGTTCATGTAGAGAAAGATTCTTCCAAAGTCTGAATTGGGCCCTATGAAATCCTAATAACTCTCTAACGAAGAACACCTCCTGAGTTTGAAAACAAAAGGAATATGTAATGACTGAATTCCTGATATATGGATATCTCCATTTAATACTTAAAGTCAACATTAGATGAAGTCAGGATTAAAGATCAGTTGCAAAATTCATGGGGGAGTTATTTTTCCGAGGGCTTCAGTAAATCTTGATTACCATCTAAAAAATCACAGAAACATGGAATGGTTGAGGTTGGAAGGGTTAGACGTCTGGAGGTCACCTGGTCCAACCCCCCTGTTCAAGCAGGGCCACCTACAGCCAGTTGTTCAGGACCGTGTCCAGCTAGTTTTTGAGTATCTCCAAAGATGGAGACTCCACAACCTCCCCAGACAACCTGTGCCAGTGCTGAGTCACCCCCACAGTGAAAAAACATTTCCTGGTGTTCAGACGCAAACTCCGGTGTTTCAGTTTGTGTCGATTTTGTCTGGTCCTGTCAGTGGGGATTTCTTTTTGTCCCAAATATATAGACTTTTAAAATGTTTAGCAGTATCATTGACCATTTTCAGAGATTTATTTCAAAAATTTTGTGCCTCCATAAATGGGGAGTTCTAGTATCAAAATACAAAGAGAGAAAACAATGAAATAAAATGCCTTTTAACAGAAATACTGTCTTTGGGAAATAATCAAATATGTATTGCCAACCTCTCTGATTGGCTGCCAATGTGATGGAACTGTCTTGTTTATATATTTCATGTGATGAGCTTCTAAATAATTAGCTATAAGGACACATATAGATATGTAATGAACAGATGTGTAAGATGAGCATAGTATAATTACAGAAAACCTCTCAACCCTCTTAAAAATAATAATCATATAAGTGGGTTTGTCTTAAAATCAGATTTTTGAGAATATATAAATGTACTATACATATACATGCAAATACTTTAAAGAGACCAAAGCTTTTCTCTACCCACAATCTCAGCTTCTATTTGAAACGCCTTCTTGCTAAAGTGTTTCTTCACTTTTCGTTTTACAAGTAGCTGAATGTCAGTTTAAGTTGGTCACATATCAGGTGCAAAACAGGAGGGAAATTGTTTCTGAAAGGCTGGGTTCCAATCCTGCTCCTTGCTGAGCTGCTTCCCAGCTCCCTGAGCCTGGAAGTGGAGCGTTTGCTGCACAGGATGGCACAGTATTGGGCTCAAGGCTAACACAGAGAGCTTGAACAGTGACCTGTAATAAAATCAGGTATTTGACTGACTCATTTTGACAGTATGGTGACAAAAGGTACAATCAAGTAAGCTTCATTCTTAGACTTAAATAAAAAGCTTTCAAATGCTTTCTTCTATGAAAAATAAATAATCGTTTACATATTATGCTGGTGTGCTAAAAATAAATTCTCATTGGCTTCTTTAACCATTTTACCACACGCAGATCAAGTCTGGGTGTTTCCAGGGGGTTTTGAGGGCCATGTTTTTGGAGGTCCAGCCTTTATTGTCCCTTCAGTGTTCAGCCGCTATTATATCCTGTACTCATTATGCCTCACCCTCTGTCCTCAGGGGGATGTAATTCCACTGAGAGGGCACTCCAGTTCATGTTTTACTAAGAAACACAGGAAGAGCTAGAAGGGAAAGCAGCCATGTGGCAACTTTTAACACCTCCAAATACATTAGCACGATTAAAAGGCAACTGTGCTTTGGGAAGGCCAAGTATTTATTTCTGGAGAGGAAGGAATGAATTGTTCTAATTCAGTAAATTAAAAATTCACCATGAACAATTCCATCAATTAAACAGGGTACGCAGAAAAAACAAATCCAGTGTAAACCCTAAGACTACGTTTATAAGCACCAGTAAAACATTCACAGTTTATACCAAAGAAAGCTTACATACAGGCTTTTTGAAGAACAACATCGCTTACCTTGGTCTCCCAAGTTGGACTGGCCTAGGAAATTAAGAGACTCACTCTGTGGCCATGCATGATGGATTGTGTCTGGGTTATACCTCCGCTTGCAGCCCATCGTGCACTGGATGTTGTGCTCTTTTAAAAGTCTGTGGTGAAGCAGCAAAGATGAAAGCTGCCTCTTGGCTTGGTTCTGGCTGCAGATAGGAGCCTTGAGGAGGAAAGTTTGGCTCTTCAAGGGAAGTAAGGATGCAGGGGATGGGAAGAAAGGGATATTATGACAGGAGGAGGACACAGGGGCTGTTTCAGAGTGGGCTACTGGAAGAAAGAAGATGCACACCATCAAGGAGATCTTAGCAGTGAAGATAAAGGAGAAAAGACTTCTCATGGACCCAGAAGGGACAGGCTGGGATCTGCTTCATCTCAGCTACTAAAGAGCCTAAAACAAAGCACCTCTTTCCAGAGGGACAGAAGGGACAGACAACAATTATTTTTAAACTGGGGTATTTCTATTCTGTTTCAGACTGAGTTTTCTTTACAGGAGAGAAAACAGAAGTTATGCATCTAGTTTCTGTTGTAAGAAAAAATCATTCTGGAGCTTACAGAGCCTTCTGGTGCTTTTAGGAAAACACTCTAAGGAAAGAGTCAAGCCTCAAAACGCTGGCTGAATCAATGTCCCAACACAGTGTAAATTACTTTGCCACTTTTTGCCTTAGTACTTTCATCTGCAGAATGGGAATTTAACAGCTGCATAAGGCTGCTGAAAAGAGATTTAATTGATGTTTGTACAGTGCTTTGCAAGGCTAGCATTTTATTGTTACTTATTTGTTTATCCATCAGCCCATGTTATTCTTTCATTCCAGTAACAATATTCTACAAATAGTACATCTCTTCAAAGAGGATGAAATCAGGACATTGAGGGTAAGAACGGACTACTAACGCATATTAGTGATGGAAAGACTGCTTCCAGACATTTACATAAACATGTTAGGGGAAAGAACATAAAAGCTGGAATACGAAATATGGTTCAGATATTAAAAATAAAAAGCCATATTGATATCTTTTTATTTTCAATTAAATGCCTCTTAATTTAAGAAAAATTAACAAGGAATTAATGATACAAATTCAAAGTATAGGACTGAACAGAATACTGACTTGATGCAAAACAAAATTGCACTGGTCACCCTCAGTAAGATTCATTTCTCCTATGTTGTCTACAGGTTCAGTGTCCAACCTCCATTAGCTGTCTGCTCCAATGGAAACAGGCACTTTGAGAGGCCATTAAACCCATTTCCTTTAGACATACTGTGTTTGGAGAGGTCCTTGAGATGGAGCTTCAGATGAAATGGATAAATAGTGCTTAGTGTTTATTAATGAATGCATTTGAGCTGCATAGAAACTGAACCTGGAGGCAAAATCAAAGGGAAGAAGTTGAGTATGCTCTCTGCTTTCATGTGCCTCTCAGTGTTGTGTTTAAATGGCCGTGGCAGTGTCCCATGGTCGATGTCAGTCAGATAGATTGTCCTGCAATCACATAGAAACAGACAGTGCTTGTAAGCAACCTGAATTCAACCCAAATTGCCAACACGCTTAATAATGCATATAATTGTGTCTCAGGAGCATAGCAGTCATCAGACTGCTTCTGGATTCAGCTAGCTCAAAAACAGTAGTGGAGTAAACATAGCGTAAATATAGGAATTCAATTTCTCATCATTTTTTAGCATTTACTTTATACCATTATTTTTTTCTTTAAACTTTCAAAAAATTTAAAGTATTGTTGTTGTTGTTTGGTTTTGGGGGGTTTTGTTTGTTTGGCTGGTTGATTTTTTTTTGTTTGGTTGAGTTTTTTTAATATGGTTTCTAGAAGTGGTCATTGTATTCTAGTGGAGTTTGCAACTGTCCTAACACAAGAAATGCTACCTCTATAAATTTATTTTGTATTTCCTTCTATTAATTCATAGATCATACTAATATTTTAACTACAACAGTACAACCAAGGTTTCTACACAGATGAAAGTCTGCTGTGGTCCTGGAGTTGCTTCTTCCCACTGTAGGATTCAATAGCTATGTAGAAGCTTGTGCTGGTTTTAGTTTATACTCTGTCTTGTAGATTTGTGTTCCTGTTGTCTGTATTGTTTGTTTTTGCCTGACCAACCAAGCAACGTAGGTAATTTCTCTCTTTTCCTTGCGCTTGTAAAATTATCTGTGATGATTTCTTCCCCTCACCCTCGCCCAATATTAAACGGTTTGTAATTCAATTACTGTGTAGTAAAACTTGTAATACATTGTATTAATAACTATAATACAATTACAATTCTGAGTCAAAGTCAATTAACATCTTTGTGACTTTCAGTGGTCCTTCTGTACCATGACTGTAAGAACGTAGATCCAGATCCTTAAAGGGTCTGGTAAGAAAGACATGGCCTCTGTTGATTTCATTGGGATTAAGACTGTTGAATGCATCCATGAATTGGAAATCTCAGCTTGTTTTTTCATACTTCAGTTCATAGCCCCGAAACAGTTTTTAATTCTCTCATAGATTTAGGACATGCACTGTTCATTTCAGACTCAATCTCTTCTGACTGAGAAAACACCTAGTGTTTTCCAGTAGAACCACTAGATTGTAAGTCATAATGCAAAAAGGCTGCTGTTGGGCGAGTTGTTTATTTTCGTTGTTTCTAATCATTAGCATGCCATCTAATCCTGTGTCCCTATCAAACCATACTCCATTGCACTGATGTGGAGTGCTAGAGGCTGTTTCATAACTGACAGTCCAGGAGCACAAGAAGCTGGACATCATTTTGTTCTCTCTGAAGCAGACCACAAAAATCTGCAGGTACTCATCAGCAGTGGGTTCAGATTCTTTATTTTGTTCCCCACTGATTATACAGGCTCAAAATCACTGGTGTCACAATGTTATTCTTCAAGTAGACTTTGCACTTGCACGTGAAAACCAACATTGCTACTTCCTTACTATTGTGCTGAGGATCGCTCACTTTGCTCAGCAAATACAACATGAGACCTGAAAGAAGCACTACCATGATGTCCTTGTTTAACCCCAGCCAGCAATTAAGCACCACACAGCCACTTGCTCACTCCTCCCACGGCAGGATGGAGGAGAGAATCAGAAGAGTAAAAGTAAGAAAACTGATGTGTTGAGACAAATACATTTTAATAGGTGAAGCAGAAACCACACACACAAGCAAAGGAAAACAAGAAAATCATTCACCACTTCCCATTGGCAGGCAGGTGTTCATCTGCCTCCAGGAAAACAGAGCTGCATCAAATGTAACAGTTACTTGGGAAGACAAATGCCATCACTCCAAATATCCCCCCCTTCCTTCTTCTTCTCCGAGCTTTATATGCCCAGCATGACATCATATGGTATAGAATATCCCTTTGGTCAGTTGGGGTCAGCTGTCCTGGCTGTGTCCCCTCCCAACTTCTTGTGCACCCCCAGCCCACTCACTGGTGCAGTGGTGTGAGAAGAAGAAAAGGCCCTAAGTGTGTGTAAGCAGTGCTCAGCATTAATGAAAAATATAATATAAAGAATATTATCAACACTGTTTTCAGCACAAATTAAAAATATAGCCCCATATTAGCTGCTATGAAGAAAATTAACTCCATCCCAGCCAAAACCAGCACAAGTGGATGATATGGGGGCTGGTTTGTTTTTAGATTTTATCTCAGGAAAACAATGCACATTATAACAATTCAAAAATATTATTCTTCTGAGAACATTATTGTTCTTTTCCCGGAAAATGTAAAAGTGCACCATTAATTTCTAGCTTTTCTCATTTCATTATATAGGTCATGATGTATACAGTAAAGATAAAAAATGGAGGAATAAATCAATTCTGTTATCATTTTAAATGTATGATTCACTACAAGTAAACATATGTTTCTCTTTCTCTTTTTTTTTTTTTTTCCCCAGTAATGAAGTTTTGGGTAATAAAATGTGTTGCCTGAAGATAAGGAGCATTATCTAAAACACATTTCTGTCAATTAAATTGTCTTCTATTACTTCCATTGAAGCACTAGCGGACTTCTGATTTGACTGATTTTTAAGAATACTGAAGAACACAAGACATTGGAATTGGAATGCACACTGCTAATTTATGATGTTTAACCATAATGGAGATAGCACATAATACTTGGGAAATTGCTTTTTATTATGAATGAGTTCTTAGCATTTAACTTATGCTTTTTTATAAAGCTGTATCTGCCACAGAACCTTCCATTTTAACTTGTAATACTGTTTGTGTTCTCATTTAGTGTTTTGTCCTAGTAATTAACTATAAAACTTGCAATGAAATGAGGCTGAAGAACTACCCTCCCATACCTTCAACTCCCTCTAATGAGCTCATTGAGATAAAGCCCAATCCAATACTTAAATGCCAATGAAGTAAAGATGTTTGTGTTTTAAAGGTTATCATGAACTAGTACTTATTTAAACACACACTCTGGCAAATAAGCATCCTTATAAATGTGTAACTCATATAATATCTTTACAATAAGCCAACCAGCCTATCAAAATCAAGTGCCATGGACTATGTATGAACATAGCTGAAGTGATACACACACATTTCACCTCCAGCACTAAATTCTGCACTATTCTCTTTGAATAAATCAGAATCTTTGAAGGCATTGTTGTGACTTTACATTATTGTGATAGAGGAAGGAATGATCTTCAGTCTTTGGCACACTGTGCTTCTCTGGAGAGTGCATGAAAAACTGCACAACTGAAAGCAATAGTATTGGTGATGTAGTATCTGGCTGGCCAAAAGAACTCATCTTCTGAAGCTAGTGATATTGCTCATGAAGCATGATTTCTAGTTGTACGGGTCTGTCAGTAAAGCCCAGAATCATCTCACTTCATTTTAGACCTCTGGAACTTAGAAATACAATTCACTGCTTCTAACTGTATAAATCTCTTTAAAAAAAAAAAAAAAAAAAAAGTTCTACATCCAAGCTAATCACTACCATTAGAGGAGAGAAACACCTATAATATTTCAATCTCTCTGTATCTACATTAGGAAGAGAGGAATCAAAAGTTCCTGTTCTTTCCATTGGCTATAAAAGTAGTTTAAACATTCAGCTCAGGTAAGGACATCTGCATTGGAGGTGTTTGCATTTGCTCAGGCAAAGCCCATCCTGGGCATCTGCTCTAAATTGGAGATGGAGCTCCTTTTGTAGCAGACAGGACAATTCATTTTACACAGCACTTGTTTTAGCATTAATACCAATTATAGTATAGGATGAATTGCCTTTGTCTATAGGAGGAGCCTAGATAGTTAGCTTAGACTGGATACTTTTTAGATGATTATAATTAAATGAAATGAATCTCAGCCTAGAGGACATCTCTTACAGGCGCAAAATACAATGCATATTTCATGTTTCTGTTGGTGGCAGCAGGTGGCCTAAAGATCAGAAAGATACAATCCCTTCCCTGCCCTCATTTTGCTATTACAGTAAAAAAATGGGCAGAGCAGGGAGCAAGAGAGGCAGCGGTAGGCAGGGGAATAAGCAGTAAAGATATAAAATTACTCAGGTCTACTGTGACCACCCTCAGTTGCAGTACAATTGCAGCCTGAGGACTGCAACAAAAGCTGTGAATAGTTGCTCTGTCTCTGTGGTAGCAGATGGTAGGGATTATGGTTCTCTCAAGTGCTGATGGCCTCCCTTGAGCAACACCTTTTTTTTTCCTTTTTTTTTTTTTTTTTACAGAAGGCAGACATTTATTTTAAGTGTGCAAAAATGTAACCTCCCTTTCAACTGCGAAGGAAAGGAGCTGTGGGGTCACCTCGTTATCTTGTATGAATATGACTGGAGGTGATATTTTTTCTATATATATAACAAGTGGATACTTGTTCATATATTCCTTCTCCCTTATGGTCTCCCTCATGATTGTGCTTTAAAAATAAAGAAAAACGTAAAAAGCTCATTTGTTATTTAAACTGTCATCACAGATACATGGAAAAAATGTGAAATTGAATGTAGTTTAGAAGTGATGTTACAATTGCCATCTTTACAAATCCTTGCTGGTACATATAGAAAAAGGGAGATTTTCTTTAAACCTTATTAAAAAATAAAATTTTGCATACTTTGATTTTACGCGTGTCCCAATAAACAAATGTCTTAAGGATATCTAGTTTTCAGAAGACAGAGGACTGTCTGCTTTCCATTGGAAAATCATACTGCTTAAGGCATCTCAGTTTAGGCCCCTTAGGGCTTCTCTATTTGTATAAGTAGAAATCAAAACAGTGGAACTCACTAGGAAAATTGGGAATGTCTAGAGCAAATGTTAATATTAGAGTCTCAACTAATCTAAAGTGTTATCAGCCCACAGGATGTGACAGCTTATGTAAGCTGTGAGTCTTTCCTTTTATCTTCGTGCAACCAACACTTTGAAGGCAGTTGTTAATATTTCTTAATTAAGCTATTGCAAGAGCACTATTTCAGGAGTGAGTATAAATTAAAAGTTGGCCCAAAGAAGTGTTTTAAAATAACTTGTTGCAAGCTTAGATTGTAGGCAAATATTAAGAAAATCGTCACTCAAGTTAGCAACGTTTCTATTTGTTTTTTCAGAAGTTGTTAACTGAAGAGTAGTAACTGAATTTCAAAAGTTGCTGAAGGCAACATCAAGGAATAAAGTTGGAGGGGAAAAAACACCCGTGGGGTTTTTTTTATTTGCAACTAGCAGAGTTATGTAATAGATGACACAACATTATTTAGCTTCCACCAGTTCACACAGACTCTTCTCTATAAACTACACCAACAGGACTGAGAGATGATCGGAGTAAAGATACTCACTGTGGTCATATCTGCTTCCTCTTCTTACGCCTCAGTCTGTTTCCTTCCATTTTTCCCCTTGAAATCCTCAAGCAATTTGGTTGCTGAAGCATGGTCCCAAAAAGATAAAGGTGGATGACTTTCCATCCATCTTCATGGATGACTTCTTTTAGCTGGGAATAGTATAACACACGTGATGCCTTCCACTGCAAACCCCATCTTTCTGAAGGCAGTAGGAGCTCTGGAGTAGCTACGTGGCTGAGGGAGTGAAGAGAGGGTGATGCATCCAAGCTGGTGGTGACCCCAAGCTCTTCCTCCCTGTTGGCTTTTCAGTGGTATACATGAAAGAAGGGTATTGACCACTTGGAGTGAGTCCAGAGGAGGCCACGAAGATGATCAGAGGGCTGGAGCACCTCTGCTATGACGAAAGGCTGCGAGAACTGGGCTTGTTCAGCCTGGAGAAGAGGAGGCTCCGAGGAGACCTCATTGCAGCTTTCCAGTATCTGAAGGGGGCCTACAAGGGTACTGGGAGAGGACTTTTTACAAGGGCCTGTAGTGACAGGACAAGGGGGAATGGGTTTAAATTGAAAGTGGGGAGGTGTAGATTAGATGTCAGGAAGAAGTTCTTCCTGGGGAGGGTGGTGAGGCACTGGAACAGGTTGCCCAGAGAAGCTGTGGATGCCCCATCCCTGGAAGGGTTCAAGGCCAGGCTGGATGAGGCTTGGAGCAACCTGGTCTAGTTCAACGTGTCCCTGCCCATGGCAGGGGGGTTGGAACTGGAGGATCTTTAAGGTCCCTTCCAACCCTAACCATTCTGTGATTCTATGATTCATCTGTAGCTGGATGCTTTACTACCCGAAATGAGCAAAAGCAGGAAGGGTCATCAGAGAGAGACCAGGATTATGTGGCCACCAGGACTGAGTCTCTGGGAGTCACCTCTGCGAGAGGGCTGCTGTCCACTACCGGCACTTCGGGTGGGCATGCCCGGCGGGTGATCAGAGAGCACCTCAGTCTTGGAGGCCGCCAGTTGAAATCTTCCACAAACATTAAATTCCCACAGAAGAGTTTTATACCTGTAAGTTATTACTTTTAAATATAAATAGTTGCAAAGGTCATCAGCCTCGCTTCCCAGAACCGTGGGACTGTGCCTTCCGTGGGGGAATAGATATAGCATAATTAGAGCTGTTAATCAGTTTCTCTTCATTCAGCAACTCAGTCTACGACGAGCCCAGCACCAGCACCAGTCGACCCGGCGGCCGAGCGCTGGATTGAGGCGGAGAAGGAGATTCCCGGAGCCCGGGAATGCCGGGGAAGAGCCGACAAACCCGTCCCGCGGCGGCAGCTCTCGCGAGAGGCTGACGCAGCGTGGGCATTGCCACAGCAACGGCGGGAGATTTAAAGGGCCCCGGGGAGCACTGGCCGAACGGCAGTTTGCGGAGACAGCGCCTGGCAACCCACTTGTAACTCTGCAGCCCAGGCACAGTACTCTAGGTCTCCGCAAAATAAGGGGCAGAAGCCTCAGAGCCAAAACCGGCACCCCTACACAGAAAGCCCATGGGATATCGGATATGTCCATCCAGACACATGGAGACATAAGGATGGAGACTTCAGTACAAGCAATAGGATGCAGTGAGTGCCAGACCCTTCTCCTGGTGAAAAGGTAAGTACCTGCACAAGGTGTGCACAGGTCAATGATCTGTTATATCAGGTAGCTGAATTGCAGGAAACAGTTAAAAGACCGCACAATATTAGAGGAGGTGAGATGGAGATAGATAGGCAGCTTCATGATCACACTCCTGTAGCAGTCACCCCTGAGAATGAGGCCCCTTGGACCCTGGTGACCAAGAAAAACAGGACTCTGCTTCAGTCTCCACCCTTCACCATCATAACCATTAATAGATAAGCTTTAACAGCCACAGACACCCACGAGCAAGGTCTGCAAGGGGAAACTGTGTCAGCAGCACACAGTAGGTATCACAGTAGCTATCACAAAAACTGCATGTTTTTATGAGTCACTGAGAAAAGGGGGCAAGGAGTCAAAAAAAGTGCAGCTTAGTACTCCCAAGGGCTGACATGATCCTGGAAGGAGGATCAGGAAGCCTGGACCTTGAGTTTTGTGGTGCATCTGTAGCTTTTTAGGTAGTATAAAGTTGCCTTTTGGGAAATGATTCATCATTTTTTCTCATTCAATTCATTATAGCCCATTGTTAGGATTGAGTGTTTTCCTCATCCATAACTATCATCATGCGTTGAACCTGAACCCTACCTTTGCTTATCTGCTGAAGATTGATGTATTTCTGAATTCATTTACCTGTGATTCAGGTTTGTTTTCTTAACATATTTATATACTGAATTAAATTACTGTTTTCTCAGACTACTGTCATCTGTTATGCTAGAACACAATCTCACTGTTAAGAATAACCAGGATACCTCAAATCTGTCTTTCTCACCCTGCTAGTAGAGACTGAACCCAAGAAAAGACTGTGTCATTCTCACCTCCAGGCCTAGTGCAGCCAGTTTACTGAACTATTATGATACCACTTTTTTTTTTTTCTCCTGACATTTAGAAGGCTCCTTGAGCTCTTCAAAATATATTCTTGATGCTCAACAGAGTATAGAATGCTTTTCCCATAAAAGTTGGACTTACGCAATGTGGCTGTTGGTGTATCTGAAGTAGTGGTAGGAGTTTTTGCTGTTGTTAGATTAGCTGTACCAAAAATGATGGCAAAGTCATGCTACAATCCTTCATGAAGGCCAGACAGGCTTTTACCATCCTTTTTTTTTTTTGTACATATAAAATCTATTGGTTCCTTCTGAAATTTTAAATACTCAAAGAATCTGAAACTGTATTTTCCTACCCAATACCTCGGGTACACAACAAGGAGTTTTCACTGGCCTAACCTGCATTATCATTCTGGTATACTCTTCAGCACTTCTCCCCTCTGTATTACTCTGTTTTCTCTTGGTGCTTTGAGCTACTTTTAACTACTTACATTAAATTCAGAAGTAATCATAGTTTGATTAAAATGCAATTTTAGGATAACCTCACTGTAGTTGTGCTTTTTAATTCAGAATTTAACAAACACATTTCTGTGCATCCTTTAAGTCATGTTGTAATATGTGGTCATGGCACTTTTCTCTCAGAATTCTACAGTTTATGACAGACTCCAAATCTTAATTTAAAACAAAGTTGGGCTTGTATAGCTTTGGGAAATATCCTTTCTAACCGTGAAAAATGTAGTCATTAAAATATCGACTGGATTATAGCCCAAGGATATATATATTGCATAAACTTTCCAATAGGTGCCTATGTAGGAACTGAAACAGCAGACATCACTCAGAATGTCAGGCTCATCTCAGTATGTGCAGTTATCCAGCTGTGTAGATGTCTACATCTGAACTGTATGGTCCAGTATGCATCTGAACTTCTTTTATAGCCATAGAGAGAACAGGCACTTAAATTGCATGTTTCATCTGACCTATTATGGATGTCTACCTCTGGATGAGATGAATCAGATTCTATAAGTGCCCATTTCTCTCTCCTGGTCTCTGAGTCAAAAAACGCAAACCTAGTTCTGGTATAGACAATTACTTTGTGGACATTTAAAATTGGGCGAGTTGAAACCTGCCTGAGGTGTCTAAAAAACATGAATGAAATTTTCTTTACAGCCTCCTTTCTTCAGGAGAAGATTGTTATCTCTGGTGCAGAATGATATTAGATTTCATACATGGAGAACACAAAGAATTAAAGGTTCAGATCCAGAGGTACTGAAGTTCTGATACTCCAGTTTCTCTGACGGAAAATCACACAGAAAAATGCTTCACAGAGATCTATGGGATATCTAAGATCTGAATGCTGAGACATAGCCTAACAGCTAAACTAAAGCCTTGCCTTGACCCCTAGCTCTCCAGCTCAGTATATTTTAGCAATATGGTTCATGTGATGTACAAGATGTGATGATCAGCAGGTAATGAGTGGGGAAATAAAACTGTATAAGAGTATATGTTAACTGATGTAGGTGAAAAAATAGTCCTAACTTTTCCATATGTAACATTAAAATTTGTTGTTACCATTGAGGAATGTGATCTTAAAATTGCAATGTATAGTTCTATGAAAAAGTTGTCTCAGTGGTTAACGACTGACTGAAAGTAAACTGTAAAAGTAATTAAGAAGTATTAGGAAAATAATCTAAAAAGCATCAAAAAAGACCCCAAATCTACCATGAAACATAGTGGATTCAACCTTCATATTATAGGCACTTAAGGGTTTCACTGTGTGTACTTGATTCATAAAACCTGAAATGGGTAACAAATTTTGATTGGGTACATCAGGCACAGAGTACTGTTTTTTTCTTTGATGGAAAAAGCATAGAGGATGACGTTTGCCATATGAAAATACATGATGTTACATGGGAAATTAATTTGCATATCAATATATGTTAAAAATTCTTGCTAGTCTTTCTTTTAATCTCTCCTAGAACATCAAGAGATTAATGGTGAAAATAGTAATTAATATTAACACACGCTGTTCAGTGTTGCATTTTAATCAATATTCTGAAAACCTTTTCCATGTCATTTGCATGTGTATTAATACTGTATATAATTTTTCAGTGTTCCAAGACCAAGTTACCATGTTCTGTTAATTTTAAGGGTTTTTTTTTTCCTTTTGGATTATCCTAAGGAAACAGTATAAGATTCTCAGACACTCTAAATGTATACAGCATTGCTGGATTCATTTGTCAACTGACACTTCTGAGAATCTGGCTAGCCATTTATATTAATTTCTTTTATTTTATCTTGCTTTTCTTATCCTTGCCAGTATACAGGACGTTCTTTCAAAGACAATTATTTTAATCTTGTTCCTTGTCAAGCTCCAAAGGACTGCTTTGTCTTACAGTACTATCTTACCATGATGAATCATAGTATCATAGAATCATTTAGTTTGGAAAAGACCTTTAAAATCATTGAGTCCAACTGTTTAGCCAGCAATGCCAAGTCCACCACTAAGCCATGTCCCAAAGTGCCATGTCTACACATCTTTAAACACCTCCAGGGATGGCACTGGATCACAGGAATCTTCTATGTAGCTTTTACGGTTAATCATAGAATCACAGTTAACCACAACTGTAGCTTAGTGTACTGTTATTCAGAGACCTCAAATGAAGTGTCACCATGGTCAAGTCAGAACATGAAGAATACAGTCCCCTAAATCAATAAAGAAGGATCAAGTAATTTCTGTCTACTGACACTTCAAAAGCAACAATTTATCTGGGGGACTCCCAAGATGAGGCCAGGAGCAGTTCAGCCTCCATTTGACCCTGAGAATAATTTTGTACCTGTGAATAAGATAACAGCTCTAGACAATGCTTTGGAGGGTCTTCTGTCCTCAGCAGCATTTCTTTTGTTATGCAGGCTAAAGATAATTCAAATGGTTTTAAACCATGTTTTTCCTTCCTGTTTTCTGACGATCTATTTGCCTCAAGATCATGACAGTGGGGTTTCCTCCAGAGCAACTGCATATCTGGGTTTCCCCCAGTAACAACCAAGCTGAAAGGGCAGAATGGAAACAGCAATATGTACAAGAATATTCTCACCTGGAGTCAGCTCTGAACCAAAATGATGAGGTACAGCAGTGGTGCATGCCCTCAACATCACGAGTTCCAATGGGCAGGGTGTGCATGACACATGAATACTATGGAGTGTATCCGCTGTACTCCACGTCACAGCCCACATCCTGCCAAAGGAACATAGTGCTGAATCTTTTTACTTTTAAAAATTGTTTAGGGTTAAACCTCATAATTTTCATACCATTACATTTTATGCAGTAGCCATATAATTTCATCATTTCTTATTTAGATACTAATGGTTGGTAATACTGCATATAGCTGTAAAAATAAAATGAAATAACACCTAATCCACAAATTGGATGAATGATAATCACATTTTAATATTACAAAACATCCCAGCACAGGAAAGATGGAATACAGGAAGTATTTGTCCAGCTTTAAGTAGGTGTTTACAATCTATTAATAAGATAAAGGTGTAAGTGCATTAGAGAGATTAAAGAACCCATAAATACCTGAAGTCTGTAGAGAGACTATAATGGGTAGGAAATAAACTCATACTTAAATTTAAGCATATCTTTAAGTGCTTTGCTGAACTAGGGTTTTAATAATTAATTTTGAGGAAACTCGTCATTGTCCCCATATGTCTACTCTACTAGCTTAGTATTTAAAAATATTAGCAATTGTTGTGCTCTTCTGGATTATTTTCTTTTCAGAAATTACCTGATCAGTAGCAGACTGACAAGATAATGGT
Source organism: Eurypyga helias (assembly GCF_000690775.1). NCBI lineage: Eukaryota > Metazoa > Chordata > Aves > Eurypygiformes > Eurypygidae > Eurypyga > Eurypyga helias. The sequence goes on along the minus strand of NW_010249331.1, from coordinate 145,926 downwards.
TTCAAATATGCTGACAAAGGTCACAGGAATAGAAAGTTAGCAGAGGCTTCATAGGATCATAGAACAACTTAAGTTGGGAGGAATGTCAGGAGGTCTCTGTTTCTACGCTGCTCCTTCACACCAAGGCCATCTATGAGATTTGGCCAGGTGGCTCAGGACTGCTGGCAAAGTCTTGTAAAACTCGAAGGACACCTGTTCCAGTGCCTGACTGTCCTCCTTTTTTCTGTATATTTGATCTGAACATCTTTGTCTTACACCCATGATCTCTTGTCCTCCCATGATGCTCCACTTTTAAGAGCCTGGCTTTTTATTCTTGATGACCTTGTAGGTATGGGCAGGATGCTGTTTTGTCCTCCTGAAGCTGACTTTTTTTACAGGCCAAACAAGCTCAGGTCCCCCAGCATTCTATGAAGGGCAATAACTGCAGTTCCTGCTCCCCTCCACCTCACTTGTTGGTTGTCATCACTGAATTCATGCCAGTTTACTAATGCCTTTCTTTTTTGGGTGCCCCAAAACTGGATGCAGTACTGTAGCTGTGAGCTAGTGATTGTTGATTAGAGAGGAATAACCCCTTCTTTGCAACTATGGGCTCTGCTTCTGCATTGGCAGCCCAGTTGCTCTTTGCTGCCAGGACATGCTGCTGTCTCATATTCAGCTATTTGCCCACCAGTACCTTCAAGTCCTTTTTAGCAGACCTGCTCCCTAGCTGTGCAGTAATAACTCTATATATAAAGTGCAGAATTTTGCATTTTTTCCCTCTTGAATTTTACAAAGTTCCTGTTGGCCCTGTCCTCCAACCTGTCTAGGTCCCTCTGAGTGGCTGCCTTGCCCTTGAGCACAATGACTGGTCCCAAGTTTGATGAAAACCACGTACAAATGTTACCTTATGGTGTTAAATTGATTTTTTAAATTCAGTACAGTTTTCATCAGAAGTAAAATATATAAATGTAATACTACTTATTATTTTCTATAATAAACTTATTTGACCTCTTTACACAAAAACCGGAATTTTCTTACCTGAGTAAATTGCCCTTAGGCAAAATCTTACAGTATATTTGCTTTGAGAAGACTTGTAGTTTGGTTAAACCCCTGTGTCACTTTAATAGCTCAGCTAGGCTTAATAGCAATAGGTGGTGACTATTGCTCAGTGAAACTCAAGAAATGTATCTTTAACTGCACCAAAAAAGAAAAAAGTTCCAAGCAAAAACACTTGGCTTCTCTCCTGCAGCCACTGCTGAAACGAACACAATAAAAGAGAGAAGAAAACAATGCATCACAAAGGAAAAATCATCTCCTCTTATGTCTTCATCGTAGCTGACTAAAGTTGGATTTCAAAGTACTTTTCAAGCTGTTTGGATACACATCAGCTTGTAAGGGTAAAGGGAAGAAAAAAGGAAAGGAAAGAAACTCACCAGCTTTTCAGCCCTGAGCGCCAATGAATTATATTTTTCCCCATGTTTCTTTGCAAGTCTGCTCTCTCTTTTTTTTTTTTTTTGTACAGTTTTATTTATGTGGCAAAGTATTAACTCAGCAGTAAGCTAACAGCCACATGGAGTTATGAGAGGACACATTTGACTTTTCTGCTGAAACACAATATTCTTTATGAAACAATAGATTGTACAGGGAAAATAATGATTCCTGGGAGACCAAAATTCTCAGGGGGTTGGGATGTGCAACGGGGCTTTGAATTTCTACCTCAGCACCTTGCATGTCAACCACATTAGTAATGACCTGAAACCCCCATCTCACACCTCGGCAGTTCCTCATGCTTTGCCATTTGTAAGGGAGCATTGGGAATGCTTCTCATTTAGGGAACAGAAGGGAAACCAAATAATTTCCCCTCTTGTTCTGCTATAGTAAAACTAAAGGCTTTACTTTCACTGTAGTTTAAATCCTCAAGTCCTTGAGGAGAATCTCTGAATGCTCCCACGAGTCCATTTGGGCTGTTCTCCCTGCAGAACCATGTCCTGGCCATGGCATCATTAGATGCTTCACCCGCCTGTTTCTTAATTCACCCTTGGATGTTAGACCAAGTCACAAAATGACAGTATGCAAAACCAAGCCTAAGGTAACTCAGTGAAGCTAGTAGCAAAGTCAAAATAGGCTTGTTACTGGCAGAACACAAGTTTTGTTATTGGCAGAACTGGCTGAAGTGATAACTCCTGATTCCTGCAAAGAGCATTTAGTAAGATCCATGTATGGACAACAGTGATGGAACCATTCAAAACTATGCGCCTGTCTGAACTGTTCATGTACACGTTGGCTTGTGATAGTTTGAGCTGTGTTATACAGGATACAGAGAGCAGTGCTTTTAAAAAAAACGTTAAGAAGTGTCTGTAACCTGTGTGTAACCTTGCTGTCAGGTGGCCTGTTTACCAGCTGTAGTACAGAAAGGGCTTTTAGGCTTAATCTCACAGTGTTCTTGTTATATTTAGCTGCAACAGGAGCTTACATTTAGTTACACAGTAGGGAAGCATTTAGTCTCAGCTCCTTTTGTAATTCATGGAGAGGCATAGAGGAGTTCCAGAGTACCTGTCTTAATCTAAAATAAGTGTTCATGATGAGCAGGATCATTTGCCCTCTGGAAGTAGTTATCCCTTTCCATTTCCCGAAGAAAGAGTACAGACAATTGGTACAGACAAAAACAAACAAACAAAAACCAAAAAAACCCCAAAACAAACAAACCAACCCTTTTACATAGGTTATATGAGATGAGATGAAACTCACCCAGAGGTCCTCATAACTTGCATCATGGCCATGAGTTCCATTCTGCCTTACAGAGTGATCTTAAGGAAATTCTAGGCAAACTGGTGTTTCACAGACAATGTTAAGTAGTCTCAATGCTAGCATTTTACATCTATAAAGTGGAAAGGAGATCCATTAGAAAAATGGCATTTATAATGGGAAAAAATGGTCAAAGATTTGTGAGGCAGGATGGAATAAATGCAAGGAAGTATCCTGGAACCTAAGGTATATTTCAATACCTTTGAACATCCAGAACTCATGACACAGCATTAATTTCTCAATGTAAAATATGACTCTCAACTACACACTTTTTGCATAACAGAGAACAACCTACCAGTTCTCCAAGACCTATATGTCTAACTCATGCAATAGACAGCTGTATTTTGGTTGAGTCCAAGCCCTGTTGACTCTCTCTTGATTTTCCCAGGTTTTGGGAACAAAACAACACCAGTGCTAGGAGGTGGGAATGTGGGATAATCCCAACAGTAATTAACAGCTTGGAACCGTTGACAAATAGGTGTTCATTTCATTGTGCCATGGTAAGGTGGAACCACCTAACAATGTTTCATTTAAATATCGCTAAGCAGAAATCCAACTTTCTAATAGCCTCTTCAAGGTTTTTCTAAATATCTTGTTAACTTTTACACTTACTAGTGTTGTTTTCATTCCATCCACTTCTTTCTCAGTTTTGGTATAAATTTCTCTTAATGTAAAAGTTGTCTGGTAGCAACAGAGGAAAAATTTCAGAAAAGGGTTTTGAAATAGGGAAGAAAGGGAGTTTGAAATATTTTATACTCTTCCCATCTCTTGGCACCGTTTACCATGACATCTCTCAGAGAAGGCCACACTTCAGCCTGATGGTGAAATGTCTCCTTAGCATCGAGACATTGTCTTCTGTTCGATAAACAGTTGGGGAGTTGGATAAGAGAACAGCTTAAAGCACGCATGGCAGAAATGGCAGCAGGCAGATTCAATTTCTCCAAGAGTGCTTGAATACCTGGTTATAATAGAGCTAAATCTTATCCATCGTAGTGTCCTGATGTGTATATTGACTTGTTTTCCTTTGTGCCAAGAACTTTCATGGTGTCTTTATTATCAGCACTTGCAGAACAGGGCAACACTTGTTTGAACTCAATCTGTGGCTTTGAATTTGTCAGGTACAAGAGGACAATTGTGCAATGCTATTCTTCATTTTTTAAGTGACAGTAGGTATGTTCAAACCGTCTGTGTGATCTGGATCAGAACCAAGGGCTTTGTGATTTTCTGTTCAAAGTTGTGACTACATTCAGAGAAATCCAAATGTGTCGGAAAGCCATTTAAAGTGATTAACAATACCCACAAGTAAGTGATAGAAGTCATTACTTCCAGGCTTGCTATCTGCTCCTGAGGTAATAGTTGCAGGAACAGACCTCTGACTGAGTTGAAAAGCTACTAGATTCTCTGTTCGGTCTGGCAGGGAGGCAGAAGGAGCAAAATTCCTCACTGTCTCCTTGATCCTTGGTTTTTTACCAGTATAAAGAGTCATTTGCAGCAGGATCACAGGGTGCTCCTCCCTGACAGTGTCCCACATCCTATTGTGGTCTTCTTTGATGTGCAAGAGAAGAGCTCTTCACCCTCTAGACTGACAACCTATATCTTCCACTTTTCAGTCATTTACCTTTGATGGGGATATAAGTGTCATTGTTACCACTGTTTACTTCCTCACCAAGCTTTAGATCTGGCCTTTATGGTACTTTTCCTTAAAATGGGGGTATGCAGCCTGTATCCCAGCTGGATGGGAAAGACTGTGAACTCTGTACACTAGTAAGGAGAAACAGAGATCTAACCTAGACAGTTTGAATTGTCCTTTAGCAATACCTGTGTTCCTGAGGTCAATCATATTTGACATAGGAAGACTGCACAATGCTGTGGCTGTCTGCCTCTTTTCATAGACCATCCTGAGAAATAAAGTGCTTCTCTTGGAAAGGGTGGACCGATGCCTTCAGGACTATGTACCTAAAAATCTACCACACATCAGTCTGTGGCAGGTACGGTACAAATATTAGATCTTGCTCTATGTCATATCCTACAGCCCTTGATTTTGAGGCTGGAAGGACAGCTATGAGCTTCATTCCAAACCAACAGGAACCTTATCATAATAACCCCTAATTCCACAGATTGAACAGGAATAACTTGTCTCTTTCATAAAGCTGTAATTTTATTCTTTCCTGTAAAAAAGGCGGCACTGTAGGTTTTCAACATTTAAGATTTCCCTGCCTCACCAATTTGTCTTGTCATTGTTAAATCTTATCTCTACTTCTTTGTTTCCACCATTCTTTTTAAAGAATCATAATTGGTACGATTATCCTTGCTATGAGAATAATTAGCTATAGCTTTTTGACACATTAAATAGGGAACATTACATTTTAAGCAGCAGGCACTGAAACACTAAACAATACCACTTTGAATAGGACCGTAGAGATGAGGCTCAGGTGAAACCATTGCTAATTTTAGCAACTTGAACTTTATACCTTTATAGAAGAAAATTAATCTCACAGTAGTTTTTGGCTGTGAAACAGACAAAACACTTTGGCCTCTTTTTAAAATAGACTTTTGATATTTTCAGTGATGGAAGATGGTTGCACAGTGAATCATCCCCCAGTGTGTCCAAAAGAGCCTTAATCTTACAATAAAAAGAGTGTTTGAATCCTCTCCTGTGTGGCTGGATAAGTCAAATAACGTCTGTCGTGGAGCTTCAGAAAACCAAACCAGGCTGACTAAACTAGAAATAGGAATTATTTTTTTTATAAAATGTAACAGATTCAAACCATGTTTTACTCTAACTAAAACTGCTTTGAGACTCTGAGAAACATTAAAAATCCACAGGTTCAACATGTTGGTTTGGAATTAATACTATATACCCAACTTAAGGATTCTTAAGCTTTATGGCTGATGACCCAAAATGCACAATCACTCACCTAACAAAGGGTAGGGCTCTCAGCCCCAAGGGGTTTTCTTATGTGGCATCCCAGCCGAAGGGGAGAGTCCCTGATTGCAGACCCACTGCTCTGGGGAGGACTGACTGAAAATGGCAAAAGTGGGTCTCATTTATAACCTAGTCAAATCTGATCTGTGGTTATATGTGGTCAAGTAGCCGTCCATTGGCTGGAGACCCCAACTTCCTGACTTTTGACCCCCAAATGCCTGGCCACCACCATGTGGGTGTGACAAGAGCTGGGAAGGGGAGAAGTCTGCTGAGCCTTTGTCAGGTGTTTGTTGGGTCATTGGTAGCATGGGCACATCTGCCACATCGTGATGCAAATAGCATCATCCAGCAACACTTGCATTTTAGAGATGAAATCCCTCAACAGAGATTGTCATCTGAAAAAATAAAGCTTACTGAATTTTACATCCTCTAGCATTGGAAACTGTTCCATGTTTAACAAAACTAATTGTAGGAAGCAGGAACATACAGGTACCTATATGATATTTGAGAGGTGTCAGATTAGTCTTGATAGCTGCCAAAACATCCTTCCTGTGCTGAACGTAATAGGAATTTACATTACCTTTGACTATTTTGAGAGAGTCAGTTGTTCACCTTACTGAGGTATTTTAGTTTTTTAGAAAGGCCACTGGAAAAACTGTAGGCCTAAGAAACTTACTTGGCAGTATAGTGATAAATTGGTCTAGTAATCACCCTGTTAACTGCACGGCTGTGATGAACCTTTTTTCTTAGTTAAAGAATGAAGATGTGATAATTTTATTGAAAAAGGAGGTTTTAATTTTTCCTAGAACTGGCTTTGGTAAGCAGTGAACTGCAGTATTGTAATAATACAACTCAGTGCTCAATGGTAGTAAGTAAATGATGTAAGTTTACTAATTGCTGTATGTAAAATAATTGACACCTGAGTATATTGGAAAATAGTATTAAGAAATTATTTAAAAACCAGCATGTTAAGTAAATTATAAATGGCTTAATTTATGGAATTATTACCTTAGCAGCTTTCCCCAGGTGGTTCTTTCTGCCAGACAATGTTAAACTAAACAAGATAAAAATTATTTGGATTTCAGAAGTAAAAAACACTGACTTCATTTCTACCTAACTAAGTCTCTGACTTCTATACTGATTTGAGGATGATTCATGTGAAGCAAACCTAGTGAAGCTCAGAGGTGTTATTCAGACCTTCATCTAAACTGATAGGTAATATGGGCTTAAATAAAGAACTTGGGATTTAAATTCCCCAAACATGCTTAAAACAGTTTTAGACATGGGTTAGCACTTAAAAAATTAATTCATTTCTTGCCATCCTGGTTTCTTCAGGTATGCATAGGAGTACCTCAGCAGACTGGGTAGGAAACATCTCCTCAGGGAGCAGGAATCTTAGGACCTTGAGCATCTTTTTTCCATCTGCATATTTAGCAGGAAAGAAATCCAGCTTCTTATTAAAACTAGAAATAGAAAATGACAGTCAGTTTGAATCACATTATAGGACTGAGAAGTATATGATCAGTTCCTGGAATTGCTACATCTGTTGTTCAGCAAACTTGAGAAGATTATTTGATTCTCTGTGTCTAATGACTCTAAGTGTAACTGGGGGTAAATCTTATTTTAGTCCCAAGTAAGATTACATATCCCCAGTGCAAGTCTTCCATTCTTCACTCACCATAGCTAATTGTATTGCAAATTCTGTGGTGCAAGGATTAATTATTATTATGTGTTTCTCATCTGGCACATTGGGCCATAACTGTGCTACCACAGTATAAACAAAGTACAGCAAAATTACAGGTACTTTAGATCTCCATAAGAAGACTAAAAAATTAGCAAGTGCTTTTGATCCTTATTTCTACTTCAGTCTGCCAGATACTTAATATTGTTTTGTTCTGCCAGAATATTTGGTACATCCATAATCCTCTTCCATTTTGCTTAAATTATATAATTGTTAATTATCTCAGTCATTTTGCATCCGGTGATTATTTGCCCACAAAAAATGTGCAGTTTTCTACATGCCCAAGTGATTGTCCTTCTAAACTCGACATTACCAGAACCAGCGCTGTATCATTAACAGGACAATCTCTGTTTCAGAATACAACTGAAACTGCCTTGCCTTTTTCTTTCTTTGGAAGGTGTGTTCCGGGTCCTCCCCTGTTAGAGATGCTTTTCAACTTCTGTCACTGTTTCGACATTTTGATGCATCGCTGGGGAATGCTGAAATAGTTGGTTTGACACTGGTGTCACAACCTTCCATCTTTGCGTGAAAGCATCTATTACTGTATTTCCACATCTAACCACAATCTAGACACTCATGACAAACCACAATAGTCATGTTAGCCCAAGTGGAGGAGAGAAAAAGAAAATCTTCACAGCTCACTGGCAAAGCACCTTGGCTCTGTTAAAGCAATATGTGAGTGCTGATATTTCACAAGGTCCCCTGGAACAAAAGCAACTCTCCGTGCTAAAAGACAGGGGCAAATGACATGAAAAAATAAGTGAGGCTTTTGGCTATATGGAGAAAAAGTATCACAGTAAGAATGGCTATATACTGGAACAGGTTGGATGAGTTTATGGAATCCCCATTCTTGGAAATTTTCATAACTAACCTGGAAAATATCCTGAGCAATATTATCTAGTGTCAAAATTAACTCTCCATTGTGCAGGGTGTTGGAATAGATGAACTACAGAGGTGCCCTCTGCATCGTTGCATCGTTCCTAAAATAGTGTGTGATTTGTTCTGCCTACCCCTCTCATTGAATACAGAGGGCACTTTCATGATTAGTTTGAGTGCATGTCTAACTTTTAAATGACTAGGTTAAATTAGATAAAGCCCATTCTGAACCTGAGGGAAATTAGGAGTATGTAAGGGAAGCATTCAAATTAACACAAGGAAAACAGACAAAATTCAACTATTGTATCAGGAACCTGTGTGTTCGTGCATGACAGAGGCCAGCAGAAAAGCTGAAATTGTAAGTTCTTCAGAAATTATGTCTGGAAAACATACAATGTGATCCCAGTACCACTGGAATGAAATAACAAGAAAAAACATGATGTAAAAGTATTTTCCTCAGTACTACAACGTTTGTAACAAATCCATCTTCTAAATATCCATAGGCAGGCGAGATGCATCCCATCCTCTTGGCAGAATTGAATCTTCCTGGTGGGGGGAAAGAAAAAAAACAAAGGTAATTTATTCTCTTTTTAAGGAATATATTTTTCTTTGAAGTCAGTTCAGTTTAGTTTCTCCCCATAAAAGCAGCAGAGAGATAAAACCACCTCAACAGCACAGTACAGTCCATTTAACATCTCTCCATCCTTTTGGACATGCTTCTTTCTGCTCATTCACCACATCGGGAAATTAAGACAACCATGCTTCTAATTTAATTCCCTCAGGTTCATAAGGGAAAATGTAGCAAAGGCCATGGTCTGCATTAAGAATTGGTGCGGAGTAGCTACTTTGATATAACTTCATATCCTTACTTAATGAGCATTGATTTCTCTACCTAGGCTCCCCCCGAGCTCTACATGTTGCAACACTATGTGGATACTGTGTGTTATCTTGAGCAGAAAGTCATTACACTAGCAAGATGACATGTAAGGGAAAGTAGCCAAAAAGGTGACATACAGTTACTACTTTGGAAAAAGAAATTGGTTCTTAATATTTAAGTCTAAAAAATTCAGGGATTCAGGGTTTTTTCCTTCTTAAAAGTTATTTATGGGCTTTCCTTTGAACGTTTTGCACTCAGCAATGTTTCTATGGTTTCCTTCCTGGTATCTTTTTAGAATATACTTTGAAAATTTGGCAGTCATACAATATTTCTTTATATTATGTATGCTAATCATCAGATTTTTACTGAGATGGCTATGAAAATCTCAGTAGCAAAGGCATAGACAAACGACTGTTCAGAACTCGGCCTTCTCTTGTAAAAAGCAAGAAGAGTATACATACTGCACATCACTCAGTTTGTAAGCTCAGACTGGGTAATCACAGACATACTTTTAAGGCCCAAGCTCAGTCCTCTCTTTCTCTACTACTGCACCTTGCTGTCACTCATTACACCACTGATAAAATTATTTGACAGGGTCCTTGGGCCAGGAACATTTATTTATTTTGCAAAATGTCCAAGTAACTAAAGTAGCTAAATCGAATAATAGTGTTGGTGGGAGAGTGGGTGGTTTTGATAGAGCCATTTTGCTGTCAGCGGTAATTGTTTGCGAATCCATAACCATACTTACATTTGGCATAACATCCTGGAGAATTTTACTCTGCTGCATTTTTAGAAAGGGGTGAGATATACTCATGGTATTGAACATTATTTTATATAATACTGTTTTCCAGCTCTTAAAAAATCTTCCTTCATTCAGGATTTTCCTATGCTTTAGTGTTTTAATTGCCTAGCTTCTACTTAAGGTGCAGACAGGTAAAGAAGAGCCTGATTGTACCACGTATAGGCATATCTAATCTATCTTTATTCCAGATTATCTTGCTAAAAATACAAATGAACATGTAGTATTGTCATCTTCCTTAGCAGACTAACAGCCCAGAGACTCCTGCTGTGGTTCAAGCCCATGCTGAAACCCACACAGCTGCATTTGTTCTGCTGCTGTTATCCAATTAGCTAACAATTAAACAATTGGTTAGTTATCTGATTAACCAGCTGTAGCTGACTATATTACAGTTGTCCCTTCATTTTCCTGTGTATAAAATAGACGTGGTTTATTGGTTTTAGATCTGAGTGCGATCCACCTTTGGTGGCTTATCTTTATTGCTGATCTTGCTTGTGTTCAGTGCTGAGCACTCTTTAAAACGTAGCCGATTTTAGCCAATACATTATCAGATCCTACCTATTTTCTCAAGCCAGGGTTGTGCTTAACATTGTCTATTACTTCTACATGTGACTCCAGCCAAGCATCTGTTTGAGAGTGGGAAAGATTTTGATTCACACCCCTCAGAAGATAACTGAGGAATTTTCTTTACCTAGTTCTTTTGACGTAACCTGTCTTACTGGAGTTCACCAGAATATGAGGTTTCTTGGGTACTTATTCAGTATCTTTGGCTCTGAAAACTTAACTGCAGTGATTCTGTGTTCAGATGCATGGAGTTGCAGTTCTAGTCATTTTAGGAGATAAAACACTGCTGTTTCTGCATATTGGTGTGCATGCTAGTACTTGATTTTGGGAATCTGTTAATGTGGATGACCTCAAAAAGATACAGTCAATTACAGAGGTAACCATTGGTGTCTTCAGTTTCCTAATCCTACATTTCTTTGTCAATTATGTGCAATTCTAAAAGGAGATACTGATTCTGTCCTTTCAGTTGTAGTACTGTATGTTGTTTAAAGCAGTCGTCAGTATTGAAAAGAAATGGTTAATGCATTTCTTGCTGTGTATTTCAGTACTTACTCACCATTAAACTCCTACTGGTCAAAATTTTCCTTTGGTATATTGGCTAAAGCATTTGTCAGACTGACAGATATGGATATAATTTATAGATTTCTAAGTAAGCAGACAGGGAACATGCATAAATATAGATCTCTACAGTAAGAGTCAAGAGTATGAGCCAATGAATGTGTGCACTTTGATATACTCCTGCAAAGTTCTGGTGTCTTCTTAGCCACCATGATTTGATGAAGGATTTTAGCTTTTTAAACTAATATTCCTCATTGACTTTGAAACCAACAGCAGCTTGGAAAAGGAATGGAAAGTGATAAACAGCATCTGTTTTCCTGAACAATCTGCTGGAATTAAACTTTCTCTAATGTATGGAAGAATGAACTAGAAATTTATCCAGCAATAACACAAAAGTGTTTAAAAATGTATAATCTTATAAATCTGTTTCACTAGCACCAGTTTTCAAAGGGAAAAGCTTGATATTGACATTTAACAAAGTTAATTTTAGTAACTGATAATTGATGGATCGGTTTTTCTCGTCTAATCTGGTTTCTCGACCTCTTGATCTCTGCTCTGTCTCCAAATAGGGTCCATTTATTTAATTTTACTCAGCAGCTCGATTATGCACAATAAGGGTATTTTCATTAATTAAGATTTGAAATGTCTAATGCTCTCTGTGTCCTTTTGCTAGAGATATAAATGCAAAAGAATCACAGATTGGCACAATATCAAAGTGTTCAGAAAATCACCCAGAAATTCAGAGATGAAGTAAGGCATCTGAATTCTCCCAACCAGCTAGAATTCTCCAGATGAAACCTTCACATCTGAGAAGCCACGCAGTGGTCTAGTCGACAGGCCTGGACCAAGTCTCAGCAGATCTGCAGTATAAACATGGAGAGGTGACTTCAGGTCTTTGCTTCGTTGTCTGTTTACAGCAGAGATTTTTCAAATGGGGGAGGGAAGAAGAATTAACAGACAGTGAGCTTGGGAGAAGGGAGATCAGGTAATGGAAAATGTTCTCCTTACTGGTTCTTAACAAGAAGAAATCCTTTAGGAGTTTCTACAGGTGCAGACAATTTTCATCTTTTCATGTTCTTAGCAAGGCAGCTTCCCGAACTGGACCAGTCATAGAATCATACGATCCTTTAAGTTGGAAAAGACCTTAAAGATCATCAAGTCCAACTGTGTCCACTCTGAGCTGTGGACAGAAGAGGAAAGCCTCCTGCGCTGTCCCACATTTTTCCATGGGATCCTGATTGATTCTGTTGCCCAATGTCAAACCAAGACACAGGGTTTGCACTTCCAGAGGCCCAAGTGATAGATCATGTCCTGCTCTGTCTGTGCAGATACCAAAAGGGTGTATACAGGAGCTCTCATAATTCTGTGAAAGAAGTGAGTTGTTCTTCAATCAGTGCTAAGTACCCCCTTTTCCACTTTTTCTTCTGGTTTGAAGTGGAAGCTCTTTGGAAAAGGATTTTTGGTGTGTTGCTACCATTACTTAAGTGGTGGCACAGACACATTAATAATAGAAAGTAAATGAATAGAAAGTATCAAGAAGGAGGCCAGCCCCCATAAGCAGACCAACATTGAAGCAGCAATTACAATGAAAATATTGTGAATAATGGACTACAAATCTTCCCCCATACAAATAACAGGAGGTATTTTCAATGCTGCATAAAAAAAGGGGTTTTAATGTTTGGGAAACAGTCATTCTGATAGCATCAAACAAGCGCCGGTTGATGTTTTTCCCTTGACAGAGAAATTAATCGGTCAAAAATTATTTACTACTGTGACTGCTAAATTTTCTAATTTCCACTGCAATGACCCCTTTCCTCCATACACTTATTGCAGCTGGAATGACATTTTGAAATAAACCTTGTGATTGGGGACATGCCTCAGTGATTGCTTCACAATTTTGTTAATGTGTGTTAATAAGTTATCCTCAAGGTACTGACGCAGGAGAAAAAAAAAGTGCTAGGGGGTTGCAATACAGGGGTCCCTCAAAAACTCATTTTGCTTGGCTCTGTGCATGCTCCTAGGCCCATGCAGGTAAAACTGGACTCACCTGAACCCCTGTGTCTCAGCCAAGGGGCTGTTTTAGTTAACACTTAATGTAGAAATTGTTTTAATTGCAGTGGCAGCATTGTCATGCTGCACCCATAAGGTATGTAAACAAAACTAGAAACTAATTCAACTTTCTGAATGTAATTTAAGATTTAGTATTTTCCCATTCCTTTTCTTCTTTCTTTCCTTTCTCTTTCTCTTTCTTTTTCCCCCTTTTGCTCAGTTATTTCTCTAACTGTGAAAAAAAAAATCTTACTAAAAAAAAAAAAGAAAATTCCTTAATGTTCCACATTCTTTGTGTTTTCCCAATTAATTCCAGTAAGGAAGGAGGTGGCAAAATAGAAGTAAATATGGAAAAATAACATGCAAAACCCGAAAATTCCAGTTAGCCAAAGTATTTTTCTTTCAGTTTTATGTACAGTGACATTTGAGAATGTGTTGAATTCTTAGAGAAAGCAATAGGTTTTGAATTTTGCAGTTCCAACCCAGAATAACTCAAACTACATTGTGTGATTGGAACAATAATTTCAATTTGAAGTGGTATTTCAGAATAAAACATTTCATTTTAATTGAGATGCCATTATAGAATTGTTTTCATTTTTTACATGAAACCTGGAATAAAAAAAGAAAATACTCTCTCAAATTGTTGGCTTATTTATCAGAGTGCAACAGCTTTTTTTTTTTTTTTGTGAAACTGGCTTTATGTTGCATTTTAGGATACTTTTCTGAATCTATCATTTTACTATTGCAAAGATATTAGGAATATTGGTAAAGTCTTTCTACAGAAACGGAGTCATATAAAGAAAAGACTTTATTTAAAAAAATACAGAAAAGTAGCCTCTTGAATGATAAAGGGCATCTTCTAAGGGTCATCATTTGAGAAGGTTTGGTTGCTAGGAGACCATCACTAAACGTGGTCAAGATAACAAATGTTTCATTTAAAAAAAACCCATTAATTAGTGTACACGTTTAACAGGTAATATATAAAGATATCAGGTATCTATTGATTAAAAGGTAAGTGTGAAAAAGAACAGGATTAAGTCATATATTTCAGTGAAAACCAAACAGCCCCAACAGGTACATGGAGTCCTCTTTATTCATTAAAATACATCTATGAAACTGCAAAATTATTAACAGTTCTTTTGGCTTGTTCTAACATTCATTAATAAAATGCATAAAATACACCACATAAAAGACTTCAGTTGATACAAGCTGCAGCTGCAGAGTTTTTCATGGATGTGAAGACAAGAACTGTTCAAAATGGACTTTGGAAAGAGAAGACAGTATATTAATAGAAAAAAAAGAAACAGAAAAAGAGGATGAATTCTCATACACGCGATGGTCTCTGCACAGTGAGAGAAAGTTGGTTGGATACAGTAAATATTGAGCAAGACTGAAAAACTAGTCTGGGGCTTGAACTTCATGATGGGTTAGTGATAATGTCCTGTGCTGAAGTCATAGTTTCGCCTTTGTCAAAATACATAACCTCACAAAAATCCTCAGTAAAGCCTTGTCCGTTGGTTGTTTAAATGATTTACATTCCGATAGCATAATTAGGGTGTCACAAGAGGTTTGGGATGGCACTCTTAAATGATGGAAGCTGTAGGTTGCAGCTTTGTCAATGGACTGGGAGAAAATGACACCTGAAGTACATCTTGTGTTCTAGCTGGGAGAGAAGGCAGAACAGGGAGGAAAGGAATCCAAGTACACATCTTTCAAATCTGACACAGATGAATTATTTAAATCCCTACTTGTCCTTCATATATTAAATACTTAAGGGAAATTTTAAGAATGCTTTCTGCGAAACCAGAGTAGGGTCTACAGCTTGTAACACCCTTCATGAATGACAGTCAAGCTTTACTCAATTATAATATTTTTATCTTTATTTACTGCGTATAATGTTACGTGTTCACTGGTATATACAGAAAAAAAATGTAATTCATAAACATTTTCTGGGGCAGATTTACTTTATATTTCATGCTCAATGTTGACAACATTCTTTTCAGGATATGAAATATACTGTTTGCAACTCTCAACACAAATCTAACAGAACTAGTAAAGAAAATTGCCAAATCTGTAGTATTTAAAGCATTCCAATTTAATAAATATACTTTTGAAAAGATTCCTCAATTTTGTTCCAGAGTCTAAAGACTGCAAGGTTTTATAAAAAGCTTCTTAAGACTTTAAAAATCTTCATAAAAAATTAATCATGAAATCGAATGTAAGTTTGCAGTATTTGTATCACAAAGATTTCTGTCAAAAAAACACAGTTGGAAATAACATGCTGTTTGTCATGTAATTGTTACTATTCACTAAAGCAGAAAAAGCAAGTGCAGAGAGCTAAAGAACTGACAGCCTAGTCATTTAAAACTACAGGTTGTCTCCTGGATGACAATAGTTTTCGAAGTAGAGCCTAACCCATGCCGAGAAGTTGCTTGCTGGAAGTATATATAGGATAATATTTTAACACTTTAGTTGAATAGAGATTTTAATTTTTTTTTTCTTAAAACATAAGGAAATGCTACTCAGAAAACGTGGTGAATGTAAGAATGACATATGATCTGTTTTTTTTTTTATTTCACAATGTTTGTTTATGCACAAGTACCTAAATTACAGATTAATTATAGAAGTTGGAGACTGAAGAACTGAATTGCCTGTTATGCTTCAAGAGGCCAAAACTGGGGATGTGAATTTGTTTAATCTGCAGAAACACAAAACATTGTCTATGATGTGGTTGCCTGTGTGAATAGCGGCCGTGGAGGGTTGAGTATTGCTCCAGTTACACTCTCATGTTCGTGTTGCCCATTGTCAAACACACAGACACACCGACCTGCAAAATGCAAATATTTGCAAGGTGCAAAGGAGAATATTAATTCTGAGCTGTAAAAGAGTAAGGAGGAATTTAGGAGAAATCAGTTCTCAGTGCTCCATACTTGAAAAAAGTGATTTAATTTAATTTTTCTGGGCAATAATTTTCCAGCTATAAAATTAAGATAATTATTCCTTCTTGTCTTTTAGGTAAGCCAGTGTGAAAAAAAATATTATTTTTATAAGGTTGTGGAAGTGGGCAAAAGAATGGCAGACAAAATAACTGCTTCTTACACAGAGGTAAGAAGAAATATGTGTCCGTTTTCATTAAGCTGCTGAGCAGATAAACCTTATTTTTCATTTGATGATACTGAAATAACAATATTTCATAAGATCGCATGCTTAGGTTGAGAATATTATGACCTATGGATTTTTATAGACATACCCTCAAGCTGAAGTTGCAGGCAAGTCTTTTGGGCTGATTCACAATGACTCTATTAAAATTTTTGAGGATTAGATCTAGTTGATCGGCACAAAGACAGCCAGATCCCCCACCGAAACCCGAACAAAGAAAGCACCAGCAAGGGTGAGTTCACGTAGCTCAAGGAGACGTTTGAAGAGGTTTAACAAAACCTCAAAAAGTAAACGAGAGCTTTGGAAAATACTATTCCTAGAATCACAATGGAAAAAAAAAAATCCTTGATTGAACAGACAGCTTTTCTTTTTTTGCTTTATGCTAAAAACACACGTTGTATTAACAAATCTCTGGAGATGCTATAGTAACTCCAACTCGACTTGAAGGTAAAAAAGAAGGCACATTAGATTTCAAGAGGATTTGCAAAACCCTCCGCAGTTTTGTCCCCACTGCTACTAGTATTTATTTTGTGTATTTGCTTTTCCTGGTTCATCCCATCTAGCTTTAGGCACTTAAACTCCTGGTCATGAGGCAGGTTCATGTCTTGGGTGCGTTAAATTGTCCTCTGAAGTTGCTGATCTTTTTCTGTTGACCAGAGAGAAAGCCGAGGCTCCTACTTCAGGTACGTCATTTTAAATGACAAATCCAATCTTTAGTGGTTTGCTCATGGTTATACAGGTCACAGGGTCTTGATGAACCTCTATGTTTTATTCATGCATCACCTGTCTCTATTTTTCATTAGGTGTTGCAGTACACGTAATACTTTGAGTTTTGTTGGTGTTGTCTGTATTTAATTTCAGTATTTTATGTGTCTTTGAATCTGGACTGCTGAAATTAATAGGTATTTTAGCACTAACTTCAAGGGCAGCAGGGTGAGATCTTATCCTTCCTCTGAACTTTAAGTCATTTTGAAAACAAGTAAAATAATTAACACTATAATGATAATGAAGGATAATTCTTTCTGACCATGAACAGGAGCAATATGCATGATCCCCCGAGCATCATGAACTTTTGTCTCTGATTCTAATAAAGCTTGGGTTTGATGATAACTACATTTTCCTGTCTGCAATTGTGTAAACAGTGTTGCACCAGAAACAGGGAATTAGCAAGTGCAAAATGAATTATGGACTTGGGCCCACCTGGGGGGTACATAAGGATGCTCTTGCCTTCCTTGGCCAAGTGTTATTCACAGACTTAAATTTAGATTTCAACAGTGCATAATGCAGTGCTGTGTGGTATGAATAGTGCAAACTGAACCCTGTTTGTCACTTAGTTATGAAATATTTCAATAACAAAGGATGTTTCTAATATCTCTTTAGAGCCATACTTGTGTATGTCCTTCTGACCACAGAAGAGAGAAGTACTGGATAACAAATAATTTTTGCTGTTGAACATCAGACCTTACATCAAAGGAAAAATGACTGACATGGTTTCACTTATTACAAGTATAGAGAAATATTTCTATATAATTAATTCTGAAAGTAAGGTTTATATCTGTTGCTAAAGAACAGACGTTTGTTCCCTGCTTTATTCTATATATTTCTTTGCCTTCAGCCAGTAATCTTTCTTTGAAATACCATGGAAACAAGCAAATATGCCTCATTAAACTTTCCTTGCAGGGAAGAAGAGGAGAAAAAAACCCAAAAAGCAGAAAAAGCAGATAATTTTTTTAATCATGGAGTAGGAAAGAATAAAATAGAAAGGGTGATTAGATTGTTATTAATTCTTCCAGGTTAAGTAGAATAATTCGCTGGGGGGGGGAAAAAAACCCAAACCAAAAAACCAATAACAACAAAAAAACCCAAAACACTGCAACAACTTCCGATTCCTCTCTCTCTTGTTGGACTGTTTTCCAGCTGTATACTGCATTATTACTTACATTTTCCAATCATGTCCATCGCTGTAAGATATGAGTCACAGCTGATACCTAGCAGTTCCTTAGTGTAGCTAAAATAATGTTTTTCTATATGATTTTCTAGATTTTGTTCAGATTTCTGTAAAATGGTATTTTAAAATATAAACCTTGTATAAATTAACGTCTAGCTGACTGCTTATACATAGATATGTTTAGAAATATTTCCTTGCTATCAAAAAAGAGGGCCAGATTTCCAAAGAGACACCACTGAATTCTGGAAAGTTATGCTCATATATACCAGTTAAGAAAAAATTGTTAAATCAGAATTTATAAGTATACTCTTTAATAGGGGATTTAAAATTGCTTTGTACTTGGAAGCAATTTCAGCTTTCAGCCATATACCTCACTTAGCCTTTCTATGTCACTGAGATCTTAATGAATTGGTTGTGGAAGATCCACACATCACTGTTAGCTAGAATTCCCCTCTACGTTTGCCCAATATATGTCCCGTAGCCTTAACTAAGGCAATGCCTGTGAAGGACATGTCTTGAAATTAAACTCCACTCTTCAGAATCGCCCCATAATCTTAAAGACAAACTTGGTAGTGAAAAGGATATTGATTTAGCTGAGTTAGTATTTTGCACCCTGAAATCTACTTTAACAAAAGAAAGATCAATAAATGACTTTCTTAGATCAGTCTATGTTTTTGTTTAGCTGTCGGGCAGTGTAATTCATTTCCCAACGTGTTAATTTCTAACAGTGCAAAGGCAAAGGTTCTCAAGACCACTTTACAAGACAACTTAAAGCTAAAAGAAGAAATAATGCAAGCTGCATACCACTGCGTGTCTGGAGGCAGCACATATCTAGATCCTGAGAGCATACATCAATGCATATCAGGCAGTAACAACAGTCAGAACAAGCAGATTCGTCCTGCAGCTCCTTAAACTCTTGTATTTGGGTTATGTCCTCATTTAGGACAGTCCTGGAGTACCCAGGCCCCATGATTGTTTCACTAACCCCTTGAAATAAGCTGAGAAGGACATAATGGGTGAACTAGCTGGGTGAGGAAGAGGAATGCTTCCTCTGTGCATGACCCTCTTCATGGTGGTGTCTACCTGCCCCACCGCCAGAGAGCTGCCACTTCATAGTGTCCCATCCCTTGGAGTTCTGCTGGAGTTAAACACCATTCTGAAAGTTTTTCTCATTGACTTCCCCAATTTTTATCTATCTGAATGAGATTTAAGTAATTAGGTCTGTGATCCAGTTCCTGTATAAATCCCAGGCCATTTTCAGAAGAATACAGTGTGTGTGGGGGACCAGATTCAGCAAAACATACTGATGAACTAAATCTAGAGCTTAATTTCCAATGAAAGGTTTTTAAAAAAAACAAAACAAAACAGCAAAAAATAAACAAAATTTCCCCAGGAAGATCAGAAATGTAATAGCATTAACCCCATGCCAAGGAAAGTGATAGATCCTAAGGTGATTGCCTATTCAAGCAAAGAAATAAGTCATGTCAAAAAAATATCCACGCTTTGAAAACCATTTGGTAGAGCATCTCAGGCTGTGCAGCCCTGCTGCAGCCACATTGCTAATAGGAGGTAAAGGCAGTAATTGTCTAGGATTTCCTGCCATGTCATTGCCTTTTTACTGACCCACAAAATCCAAAATGCCAGTGTCTCCAGGAGGGAAAGAACTGCCTATAACAAGATCCTCACGTGACTGTAGACAGGAAAACACTGTGAGTACAGCACAGCCCAACCAGTCATTAAGTATTTGGTCCAAGAAATATTTTTTTTTTTCCAAAAAATCATTCAAGTTTTATAATTCTATTCCTATGTGTGAGAATCACAGTTCTTTGAGGCAAAAAGAAAATACATCAGTACTTTCAGTGAAAGTTGTTCATTTTGAAAGGCAAAGGTGTTATTCTAAAGATTTTAATGGCAAAAAGTGTTGTTCTAGTTCTCTGACTTCCTACATGACAAATATCACTTTATAAACCATGCACTCAAACTTGGCAATTTGTGATTGAACTAGAGCACATCTCGTAGTGCTGAGGAAAGACTAGTGGAAAGACCTCCATTCTTGATGGGGAAAAATTGGAGTGATGGAGATGAGGAGAGGTTGAGAGGGTTTCTCTGGTTTAATCTGGAAAGAGAAGGTTTACAGGGGGGAGGGTCTTAACAATGTATAGAAATACCTGATGTGGGAGTAAAGAAGACAAGGCTGGACCTTTCTCAGTGGTGCCGACTAACAGGACAACTAGCAGAGGGCACAAATTCAGATACAGGAAATTCCATTTAAATGTATGAAAAAACGTTTTTGGTTTTTGTATGTGTGATCAAATGCTAAATATATACCCAGAGCAGTTGTGGAGTCCCTGTCTTTGAAGATATTCAAATCCCAACTGGACACAGCCCTTGAACAACCTGCTATAGATGACTCTTCTTTGAGCAGGGGGGTTGGACAAGATGATCTCCAGGGTCCCCTTCCAACCTCAACCTTCTTGTTCTTGTGATCAACCACTTCTTCCTGCAATCTAATAACCAACATCAAGTAACAGCTAATTATGCTCCAGAGTAAAAATCTGCATTTACTTCCTATTTAATTTTATCTTTGATTTCTAGCTGTTGGATCTTGGCTTCTGCCTGACCACTTGATTAAAGAGCTCTCTTCTCGCTGCTCTTTAGGTACTCTCAGAGCAAGCCACCTGTTAACCTTCTTTTTGATAAGCCAAAGGGTATTTCCACAAATAAATACTCCATGTTCTCTGTTAAAATGGAAATTGAGCTCTTAATCTAGTAAATTTGCAGTCATGGGTACTTTACTGTCCAATTGCAATCTGTATATATTCTGACTGCTGAACTTACATTATTCATTGTCTCTTACAGCTTGTAATGAGTCAAGACAATAAAATGCAAAAAAAAGTTCTGGAAAACACCCCTTCCAGACAAAAATAACCCTTACTTCCAAAGCCAGGAAGCAATATTAAGTATTATGTTAGGAGTGCAAGAGTCTCTCTAAGATACTGGCATGATGTACAAATGATCTGGAAAATAGTCAACACAAAGAAAAGCCAATTTTCAGGGCTAAGGCACACAATCTACCTGACTTTTTTTTTTTTTAAAGGAATATATTGAGATTGTTATTGGCTGTCTAAAAATACTGCAACTAGAGACAATAATAAAAGATATACCCAGTTTAATGCGATAGACAGTTAATCAAATTTCAAAGTATTTGCAATCGTGGTTGACAAGAAAGATCTAGAAACAGGGATATTCCTTTAGCCTGTATACTGAGTTTATCTCCCTGTTTCCATAAGATGAGCATATTGCTGGGTTCTTGTTGTGTTTAAAGAACTATGGTCATTAGAAAGAAAAATATATTGAAAATTTATTTTTTTTTAGCTGTAAACTGTGTTCAATCAGTGCTCATGGCAATGGGCTTCTTCAAAGCAAATCTCGAATGTGATGTTGAACAATGTCAGATGTGAGGTGGTGCAGGAGCCTGGGTGTCACAGCTTCTCTCTGAGTTCACTTCAACCTTGCATGGCCTCATTGCTCAAAGTCCATCTTATGCTCTGAAGTTTAAGGATACATGCAATGGACAATAAATACTACTTATCAAAGAAAAGTTTAATTACTTTTCTTCATTAAATTTTCCATATAATTTCTATCCCATTTTTTATTTCTTCTGATATTCTTACTTAACCTTCGTGTAATCTCCAACACAACTCAATGAGAGCAGCAATGAATAATTCAGGGGGGTATAATAACCCCTGAATAACCTGGCCAGGATCAGTTTGAATTTTTTTTTGTTTCTGCTGCTGCTTCTCTTCATCATTCCAATATGGTAGAAGGGAGCTTTATTTATTTATTTGCCATTGTCTATTGTTCCCACAACCGTCTACTCCTCTCTGAAAATGTTTGCTGTTGTTTTCTTAGTTTCCTTGTATAAAAAACCAAGTTCAAATAGATTGCCTTTTCAAAAAGGATAGAAGATATAAAAGTACAGCTGCTTAAGCAATTAGCAGAGCAGCATGACATTTGAAAGCCTGGAGCTATTGGAAATTCACCTGGCTTCAGATGCCATTATAAACTCAGGGTCCTGTTTGGGTCACTGCGAGGGACAGGAAATGTTGGAGTGGAACCAAACCTGCTGTCAAGGTAGTCTCTTTTACAGCAACCACTTTTAAGTCCTACATACCTAAAATACAACTATTTAAACATTTGAAGTGAGATTCATCTCCAGGCTAAGAACTGTAAACGTGTCTACGTGTTGCTGTCTACATGTTGACAAGGTGTGTATGCTTGCATCATTGTTGGAGTAGATCAAGCAAATACAACAGCCTAGAAAGATAAATATCCAGCTGACCTGCCATTGTGTGTCTGGTTTCAGGTAAGCTGAACTGCACAAGCTACTTTGGATCTGGCAGTTAGAAGCCAAATTGGATCACCTTAGAGCATTTTTTGTCCCTGCCCATACCAGGGGGGTTGGAAGTAGATGATCTCTAAGGTCCCTTCCAACCCAAACCATTGCATGATTCTCTGATTTTAAATGGCATCAAACCTCCATATTTAGGGAGGTGAATCCCTTTATTGTTTGTTTGTTTTCTGGAATCAGTATTTCCATGTTCCACTTGTGTGGAGCTTTTCTATGTACATGGCATTAGCAATGGCATCTAATTTTACCTTACACATCAGCAAGATCAGAATTATCCAATGCTGAGCACCACAGATAATCTCATCCAAATTTTATTATAGTAGATTCCCAAAGCCTCCTTGTGTTAAATAAGTATATTCACATGATGATGATGATCTTCCTCAATCACTTCCTTCACTGGGGACCACAGCTTGCCAGTCTAATTCCAAGTGAGGTAATAAAGAATATCCACAGCTGAAAAATTAACAAATCTCATCATAAATCAATAAAGAAACTTATGGGCAGAAAAAGGTACCCTTATTTTCATTTTAGAGAGAAAGGAAAAGGACAGAGAACAATTAATGAGCAGTGACACTTAGGAGATTTTCAATTTAGCCAGAAACAGAACTGAGTCACTTATAGCCTGGTGTCCTACCTCAGCCACCAACCCGTGTACTTCCCCAGACCTGTGCTCAGTTTCTCTGCAATACAAACAATCAGAAAAAGCACAGAAACCACTTAATTAATCTCCATAAAATTTTTTGTTGTTTCTGAGGAGGATATGGGGGAGAAGAAATGAGAAAAGAAAGACCATAAGTGAAGGAAAGAAAAGCACAATAACTAAGTTTCCGGCAGTGGTCTGAGCTCTGGGGAACACAGGCTAAGTCACTGCTTGGCCTAATTTTCAGTAACTTGAGGTGAAAAACTGTTCAGGCAAGGTGAATATACATGAATTTGACCTACTCTGCTTTCATGATAGATACACGTGTAATTGGAAAAAATCTTCTGTGAAAATGTGATTCTCATCCCAACACAGGGTAAAGAGAACAAAAGAGGTGACAGGAGACCTCAAATAGTTTCCATAGCTTAAAATGGCTGTCTTCCATTCTCATCGAGTGATGAGCTCTGCTACCAATGAGAGGATGAGTTTGCAGCATCTCCCATGTGTATTTATTCTGAAGCTTTTACTAGGTCATCTGCTGCTCTCAGCTACAGATACGTTTTGCAGTGACAGCCAAATAAAGGTCACTTGTTAGAGCACAATGAGGGTGGGGCTGATTACTGGGCCTTGATTGCTACTGTATTACAAATAAAGAATATTAAGAAACTAAATTACATTCTGAGTCCTCCTAGTATAGCTTTGCAAGGAAAAAAAATGCCCATGAGATTGTGGAGGTATTTAACTAATGGTTAATGCATATTTATTATTTTTGGAGAAGAATAAAACTATGTCAGGATGCTGCGTGGTCCTCTGTATAAATGGTTTATCCTTGCATTTTCCTTCCCATCAACTATCTCCATCAAAGTCTGAGAGAAATATTCCCTGTTTTTGTTCGGGCTGCATAGATGATACACATTCTGTTCGGAAAGGCCTGGGAGAAAGCACATTTCCAAACTGTGATAATTTTGGTGAAAAATTTCAAAGGTCTCACCCTGTATTTGGACCATTAGACTGAGGAGACATGAAAGCAAAGGTGCCATTGCCAGTACTTCATCAGATCTATAGATAGGTAGGGGCAAAAAGATCTTTGTGTCATAGACACCTTCAAGAATAATCCCCCAAAAGTTATCAAATTGGCACATCTCTCCAGAAATCTCTTACAAATATTTTAGCAGAGCAGGAAGAGTTGGTGAGTCTTAAAGCCTTTTCTTGGAACTAATAAACTGTCCCTTTAACTACGAATTAGGTTTCCAAATTCCAGTGACTCAGTTTTTCCTGAGAACAGTCTTTTCTTACTGTGTCTGGTTTGTTTCCTTGCATTGTATTTAAGACCTGATGGTTTGAGGAGAAAAAAGTAACCCATTAAAAAAAAAAAAAAACAACAAACCAACCAACCAACAAAAAAACCCACCCCCCACAAAAAAACCAAAAAAACCCACAAAAAAACCCCAAACCCAATAAAAAGAGGGACTGCACTTATGACAGAAGTATTTAAGTTGCGTTTTCAGGTTTTGCATGCCAGGAACTAACTTGGAGTCAGATGCTTTGCATTAGTTTTCTGTAGCATAAGTGGAAGGTAAATATAGCCCTTAGTATTTTTGTCCATGCTTGTGTGCTCGTTAGCACGCCTTTGTCTTAAAGGCAGAAGAGAGGTGAGACTCACAGAAGATCCATTTTGCTATTGATCCCACATTTTTTAATCTTCTCTTTTTTAAGAGTTCATAAAAGGTTAGTGCTTTTTTTCCCAGTGTACTGTAAAGTTATCTGTAGAAAAGGTTGATTTTTTTTCCTGCTTGGGATTTCCAGGGACAGGTTGAGATTTCTTTAATTAAAATACTAAGGGAAGGAGACAGAACTAAATTTCCCAAGTTTTACCTTTAATAAACACCAGTTTATTAGACATTTCAAAACAACCACTCTTTGGTGTGTATTGCAACATTTTACTTTTCTATATAACTGCCTTGTGCAGTCATGTCTAGGATCCCTAAACAGCAGCAATTTCCCTTTGCACATACCATTTTGTTTAAATGAAATAATTTAAGATTATAAACCCCAGCAGTGAAAGAGCAAAGAACTTAAAGTCTGGAATTGAATAACTGAAGTGACCAGTGAAATAACATGTAAAGATGAGGAGGTGGACCTGCAGGATGTAGACGTTCCAGGAGGGGTTGGAAATTCTCTTCAGCAGCCTGAAGTTAGCCGCTGTAGTAGGAACACAGTGCTTCCTACTGGGAGACCCTTCTGAACACCAATTTCTCATGTTGGATAGTCAGAGTGGATATCCAACTGTCCAGGGACTGACTGTATCTAGTTTCCTCTCTGACATTACACAGTGATTCTTGGGGATCTAAGGGTTTAGCCCCAACATCTACTTTGTAATTATTATTCGTACACATTTACTGATTTTTCTCCAAAATGTTATTTACATGACCTGGTAAACACTGGCTGAAAAAACCCTGTAACGGTTAAGATCACAAATGAGATTTTAAGGATGGCATCTTTGCTATCTAATGGCATTAGGCAACTTTTAATGCATTTTGATTATTTATTTTTAATGTCTCATGTGACTGCTCAGACATGGTGGGATGTATTGTACATAAGAGCACCCAGCTCCTAGATTTTAGCACACACTTACTCTGTAAGGAGATGTACTGAGGATGACAGTTTGTGTTAACCACCATAACATCCCTGGACATGCTATATGGGCACAGATCAATATATCAGTTCCAGGACACTCCAGTGTGCATTTTCTTAAGAGAAGAAAAAAAAAAAAAAAAAAGTGGGGTTTTTTTCAGTTTAGAAACTTTCCTACTGGCCCACTTATGTCTGTTACCATCTCAGTTTTAGTGAGTTGTAAGAAACTCACTAGTTTTTAATTTAAATTTTTATTATCCTGAATCAACTTCAATTCCTTTCTACTTTTTGCCTTCCTTCCTCCACCTCAAAACCATGAAACAAATGCTCTCTTGTCACTACAGCTTGAATTTGAGGGCATTTGTTGAGAATATGTCTAAAGCCTCCCTGTAGTCCATGGAACTCAGCACATGTTTAACTGCTGCACTGAATTGCATTGTATGGATCTGATCCAACGCCTATTGATGTCAAAGGAAGAAAAGCTCCCATTGACTTCAGTTAGATTTCGATCAGGCTTTTTTTTTTTAACAGAAAATGATTATGAACTTACCTTTTAAACATTTATGATGAAAGGCATCAGCAAATAAAAATTTATGAATAGACTTGCACAAAACAAAAGTGTCAGCAGCTGAAATACTAGGGCAGATGGGCTTTCAAGATCTGTCACTCTATCAGCATTGTGCAGTTTAAAGGCACCACATGTACTCAGACTTCTGAGAGGGTGTGTGGACAAGAAACCGTTCTGATTCATTATTTTTCTAGTGACAGAGGTTTGATCTTGGAGCCAGAGGATGGCTGCGACCTTTTGCACAATATTTTGTGTTCATCATTTATTGCATTGGTTTAAGCCTTGTAAACTTTCTGAAAGACGATATTGTGCCTTTATTGCACCATACATTTCTGTTTAAAACCAAAAATATTCCTAATTAAGATTCCACCACATTTAAAATAAAAAGGAAATATTTGCTAATAATGTTTATTTCTCATGTATGGTAAAATAGATTAATTAATTAATTAAGTTATTTATTTATGTGAATTTCGAAGAGTTTTAGCATAAAGGCCTTCATTTTCCAGATCAGGAGGACTTAAGGTTGGACAGCAGGAGAACTGGGAATGGAAAGTGGTTTTCTTGAGCTTTGTACCTTAACGTCCTGAGAACACTGCTTCTTTATTGTATTTAGCACACTAAGGTCTGGCTTTTTCTCATCTGATTTTAAATATAACTGAAATGCTCAATTTAGGAGTGTAGTCAGTTAAGGCAGCTGTGGGCAGCTCACCGAACCATAAGCATCCCTCCTGAAGTGGTTATCTTTCTCCATCAACCATAAGCAATTGGATTGCCCCCTTGGGGCCTGAGCTAAGTGCTGAAAAATACACAGGGTGAATATGGAGCTAAGTATTTGCAATATGTACTTTAAGGATAAGAACGCCTATCAAAAAAAGGATCACCTCTGATATTACCCACAAAACAAGCATCACGGGTTTTGGGAAGGATGGGACCTGTAGGCTGGGAAGCAAATTTCGCTGATGAAAGCCGTCTTTATAACTGTGAGGCTAAGGAGAAACTTAGTGAGAAAACTTCTAAACATTGCTAGAACTCTTTTTTTCAACTGCACCAGATAAAAAAATTCATCTGATTTATATTTCAATGGAAAGAAACACTTCCATACGCATAAATTTTTTACCAGTTGTTAACAAAATATCTAAATATTTGCTAATGAAATATCCAGATTTGTGGAGAGTTTATTACCTATGCTGGTTATGATATTAACTTTGACCTCTTTTTCATTTATGTCTTTTCTTTGGCATGGTTGCTGTTTAGAACAATTTTAGAACAAATCTGATAAATTGTAGGAAGTTAAAGATGATACAGGACAGTCTTAATACGGTCGAAATATTAGAGAAAGTAGCTGCATCTTTATGATATATGAATTTATTCAATACCTACATAATATGATAATTTAAAAGACAGTATTAGATGTGTGTGTGAAACAGTACCTGAAAGATTTTATTTAAGTGGTGTGGTGACATTTATAACTACAGTTGTTGCAGATAAATTTGAAAGAAATTAATAATGGTTGAAAACAGTATTTAAGTCTTTTAAGCAATTTTATATAGTTAAAAAGTGGAAACCTATGTCGATCAGAGTTAAGGTTTCTATAGAATTGTTTGATATTCATCTGCATTTGGTACTAGAGAGTGTATGAACTGCTATGATATCCTCTTCTGCTCATAATTTTAATTCTATGTTTTTTCTAGTGTATGCAATTTTTTTTAAAATTTTTTCCCTGATGTCTGTGTCATGTTATTTATTTTGTCATTCTTTATATTAATCAAATGACCTCTTTCTGACTAGACACACACATATATGGATCACTTCTCTCCTTATAAGACAAAGTAAGTTTTTAAATTCACTACAATATAAAATGTTAGTTTTCACTATATATGTTATAAACCACTCTTTGGAACATAACATAATCTTGAAATCCCTTTAGCAGTTTCCAACATCCACATCAATCTTGTATCATAAAAAATATGATGAAATCAATATTGTGATAATAAACTGTAAAAAATTGCTTTTGTCTGGATTCCGTAGAAATAACAACTGGTCTGAATCAGCTTGGGAACATTGAAACCAGCTCCTTAAAATGAACAGGCTGTTCAAAAATAAAACTGATTTGTCTTAGATGGGAAGTTTATGTGGGTTTATTTAATTCTTTGTTACTAAACCAAATATTTTATTCTTATGCCCTTACACAGTCTCCCCTATTGAATCAAGCTAATTTTTTCTGTTAATTTGATTCATTTAGGATTGTAACTGGTACATGACAGATAATGTCCCAGCATAACACAAAATCTTCTAGGCATGTTCTATATGGAGATGCTCTGTAGGGGTTTCACAATGGGTTCTGACAAATACTGACACCTGCTATAGTTAAAAAAGAAGTGAGTGGCTTTCCTCTCTGAAACTGATAAACACCAATATGGATCTACTGGAAAAATGTAACTAACCAAGACTACCTATTAGCACTACAGAAAAGACAAAATTGATAGTAGTTCCATGAATTGTATATGAAAGATATTCAAGACTGCTTAATGATAGACCAATGCAACATTGTGAACAACCATGCTTGCCATTGGTGATCAATGATCTATGATGGATACTTGAGAAATGCTGGATTGCATGCTGAGTCAGAGCACCTAGTATTTTTTGGGGTGCCTTAGGCAGCTAATAAGCATGATCAATATGTGCTTGTGGACAGTGCCCTGTCAGACCATCAGGAGAGTGGTGGCAATGAAGATAGATTATACAGAACAGACTAAACACAGAAGATACCTTTTGTGCTAAGAAACCCCTCCAAAAGAAAGATCCTTTCTTCATTTCATGAAACAAATAAAAAGCTTTGGCTGTAAAAGTGAAAATGCTGTATCCACAGCTCAGTGAAAGGAAAGGTGGAGATGAGAAATGGTATCGCCGAGCAGATACCATTTTTAGATACAAGATACCATATTTCGAAGATACCTTTTGTGCTAAGAAACCCCTCCAAAAGAAAGATCCTTTCTTCATTTCATGAAACAAATAAAAAGCTTTGGCTGTAAAAGTGAAAATGCTGTATCCACAGCTCAGTGAAAGGAAAGGTGGAGATGAGAAATGGTATCGCCGAGCAGAAGTCCCTGTGATACTGTCTCCATATTTCTCTCTCTGAAGCCATTGGAAGTGGCTCTGAGGCCCAGCTCTGTGCTGAGCTGTAAGGACGACTGCATACAGAAATGGGGCTATTTTAACGATGCAGTCACTTGCATCTGCAGAGAAACCTGGGCCTTTTGAACAGTGTGTTGTCCATGCTGTCTTAAAAGTGTCAGTCAGTGGTATAGATTTAGCCAGACTATAGACTGGGTGACAGCACAAGCCCGATTTCTGGAAAAAACTAATCCGCAGAGCAAACATATAGGATAGAATTAATTTCTTTACTTTTCAAAAAGTGATCTGTCTAGTGTAAACTAGTCCTCTAATTGCCTTCTAAAGTTAATGGAGAGAGAAAACGTATTGACATTTCCTATGTGATTAAAGATACATTATGCAACATGAGCTTGTTGAAAATGCTAGTTCAGGTGTTTTGTGTTCAAATGACATTAGGTTATCTCCATTCAAACAGAGACGATATGTAGCAAACCCTTGTGTTTATTCTCTGAATGATTTACAATACTTGATTCATGTTGCTTCTGCTTTGCTTCTAAGTTATTTAAGGTGAATTAATTTCCCTTAATTTAGATGTCTCTTACCTACAACTGAACTAGATATCCAGAGTTCACCTAGTATTCACACAGAAAACCACACTTTTGGAGCATGTTTATATGACATTACAGAACATGTAGCAGTTCCTCCTCGTTAGAAATGACCATAAATGTATAGCTCAGATGATGTAAGTGGCTAAAGTTAGATGACCTTAATCCTTCCCTTTAAGTTTGCCCTTTGCAATGGTCTAGCCATTGTACTTCATGAACTGTCGACTTGGCTCATAACTGTGTGACCAGCAGTAGAAAAGAAGAGAAAATGAAAACATCACTGAAGTCACTAAAGGATGACAGAAGGAAATTATATTACTTGCTTTTTAATAATGAGTGGCATTGCTTGCTGAGTCTTAGCAGTTGGGGTTTCTTTTAGGAATCAGTACAGCACCATTTTTTCTTTTCTTTCATATCACAGTTAACCTATGTGCAAACAAGGAATAGTCTAAAACTCTACAGAGACCTTGTGGTTATTTCACTGCTTGCATAGTCATGACAGCTTGTGCTCTGGGATTTAGGTATTAGCAAGGTTAAGACAGCCTTTTTTTTTTCCAAGGGTAAATGTGGATGCCAGCAGCACAGAATGAAGGCACCTTGGACTAATATATTCCAGACAATTAGCATTGTTTAGGGACCTGATAAAACAATTGCTTTATTGTGCTGATCTTAGATGGACTGGTTGATCTCCAAACTTGGAATGGATATAGAAGGCTTGTAAACTTGTTTAAAACGTGAATGGGAACTGTTTAAACTAGAATTTGGGGTGAGTTTTCCTGAGAAATGTAAATACACCTGGAGAAAATCCCTCAGAGTCAGAAAACAATAATTTCCTGTCACTAAAATGTTATTTAAATTAGATTATATTAATAGCTTTTAAAAGTGCCTATTGACTACAGAAGACTCCTAGATTAGTAAACATGATGCCTAATGTCTAGAAGAATATGGTTAACTGAATTAAATAACACCCATGGTAATGATGAAGACATATGAGCAGGTTTTATCAGTAGTTCACAAAGACCACAGTTGGTAAGTAGGCACAACACAAAGCAAATTCATGTCCTGACATTTACCTATGGGCTTTCAAAGTCCTACACGCAGCCTTAAGTTTACATGCTAAGAGGCACCATCATGGTTCTCATCATGAAATTTTGTGGGATCAGGGCTGTGGCACTGGAGAAGAAAGACTGATGAGATGATGATGAGATGAAAAAGCATGTTGCCTGTGGAAATATACAGTTTCTCCAACAGGGTACAAACACATCTCTGTGTTCAGTAATCTAAAAAATTCAAGCTGAGCCATGTTTTATGGAAGCTTCTGAGGTGACTTCAAATTGCTTTTGGGTTTGAAGGAATGAATTATTTCCATGAGGTTTATATACTGCAATAGTTAATGACATAGCCTTTTTAAACATGAATGGTCAGTAAAGAAAGAGCTTGTACAAAAAAATTCCTTCTGAATCTAAAGAGCATGAAAAACAAAGTCCCATGACAAAAGGAGAAAGTTTATCTGTAAGTGAAATACATGCAGGCACCACTGCAAAGGAATTTAAATGCGTATATAATGAGTAGCTACGCATGCACAAAAGTAGCTGTCACACACTATATAGTATGCATAAAAGCTCCAACAAGTTGCACAGTATGAGGAATACTTGCTTCTGGATCAGCGCACAGTCATTTAGTAGTCCTATCAAGCTGACAGTGAGCGTACTGGGCCTGATACACATGACTGCCCAAGAAGAGTGTCTCTGGATGTCAGCCTTGTGTACGTCAATGAAACAAGAGTAGAGCAGAATCAAAACAAGTTAACAAACCAGCACTGAGATTGTTTCTGCTGCAATAACAGAACCGTAGGCTAACTGAGGCTTTCTTTTTAAAACTTGTAAGGCTATGGCAGTGACCTCAGAATCACTGACCCACAGATGCAGGATACAGTGAGCATGAAAGGGTTTTTTTTCCTCCATCCTTTTTTTTTTCTTTTTTAATTTCTAGGTATCCAGCACTCCATTCTGAAGCAACAGAAACACTGGCTATTGTTCTCCCTCAACCCTCCCCATAAATCCCTCTTTGTTTGCTTATGTTGGTTAAACATCATTCAGGATCTGCTCTAACAAGCATTGTGGGGTAGTCACTTCCGATCATTTTAATGGTCCTCTTGAAGGCTTTGATTCATTTTATAGTTTTAATGTTCTGTGTCTATCAAAAGATCAATTGTCTACAATACCTTAGTTGTTTAATGCGTATCAGATATTATCACTGTAACCAGAAGCCTTCACTGGACCATTTTCATGACAGACTGGAGACTTAGTGTTTAGTTTAGACTGAATTACAGATAAATTCTTTCAGGGAAGGAATATGAACTGATCTCCTTAGGGAAAATGGGCTGCGAGTTTCCTTGTTGGTGGCACTATGCACAGCCTACCACCACAGCAAGGTGCTAACCTAAGCTTGTCATCTGGTCGGCATCATTTTCTAAACAAGTAATTTCATTTTCAGGGCTGACAGCTGTGATTATGCCTGCAGTAGAGGTACCTGAACCAAGTCTAAACAAATGGTTTAATACCGAGTTCAGCATGGATGGGGCTCAGAGCTCTGGATTTTGTAGGCGTTGCAGCCACCTCACAGTGAGACCTGCAAGAGCAGAACTGCTGCGAGCATCAGGTTAGCCACTTGAAAGCTATGCCAAGGGTTGAACTGCAGGTGCCACAGTGACCTCTAATTCAACTGGTAAGTATCTCTCATGTTTTTCTCTCTTAAGAATGTGCTTTCCCGCTTCTCATTCCCAAAACACTCAGAGGCTTCCTAGAACCTCATTGCAAAAGTCAGAATTTTTCAAATCAAGCCCTGCTTTTTTGATATTAATTACTTAAATGCTTGTAACATCAGAGTGGAAAGTCCCAAACACCTAAAGCTCTAACAATACAGAAAGTCCCCAAAACTGTATTGTTCTAACAGATATTGGTGCATCTTCCTCTATTTCAAGCTTTAACGTATTTCAGAGGAGGCAAACTGATTAAAACAGAATGTGTTTTGTACGTATAGTTTTAATGCTGAAACACATAGGAAATACAAAGGACACCTTGTTCATGTGGGAAACACTTTGTTTTAAAGGTCTATTAAAGTGTTTAAGATAAAAAGGATTCTTACAAGTTCAGACTGATAGACACAATCACAAATACATCTCCACATCTGCTCCATTTTCACAACTGAATTAAGGAACATTTTCCCCCCAATGAGTTTAATTAACTTTAAGAACAAGCTAAATTAGTTTAAAAGGCAATTAAAATGCAAGCGTATAAATTGTAATTAAAACTGCATGCTGTTTATAGATATTTTTTTCTAAATATTTAAAGAAGATATTTTCCAAATGAAAAAACAGAAGTTCTACAGTCAGTGAATAATTCAGTTCAGAAAAATATGAAAACCTTCTCTTACACATGTAGAATTATTTCTAAAAAATCTAATTTGTTAGAAATTAATATTACAGTATATTGTATCAGTGTCCCACAGGAAAATAATGATAATTTGCTTCTTAAATGCAGTTTTGTCTTATGGTGAGATGAAGTTTGTTCTGCTATTTTATTGGTTGTGAAATTATCTGATTTATTGTGAACTGTTGTGGATGTCTAGCTCAGCTTTTCCTGAAATTTACTTCTTGCTGCATGTGATGTGGTCAGCTTATCACACTGGGAACTTCACTTTTTTCTTCTTTATCTTCTTTCCCTCCATACATATTCATTATCTGGAGTGGATGCCTTCATTCATGAGGAGCAGCTGAGGGAGCTGGGGGTGTTCAGCCTGGAGAAGTGGAGGCTCAGGGGAGACATCGCTCTCTACAACTCCCTGAAAGGAGGTTGCAGAGAGGTGAGGGTTGGTCTCTTCCCCCAGGTGACAAGTGACAAGAGGAAATGGCCTCAATTTGTGCCAGGAGAGGTTTAGATTGGAACAGGCTGCCCAGGGAGGTGGTTGAGTCACCTTCCCTGGAGGTATTTGAGAGATGTGTCGGTGTGATGCTTGGAGACATGTTTTAGTGGTGGATTTGGCAGTGTTAGGTTTATGGTTGGCCTTGATGATCCTAATCGTCTTTTGCAACCTAAAATATTCTATGATTCTTTGATGCTATGATTTGCAGTGTACTCAAAACTGTACTGCTAACACAATCAACTTTTAAGAGGTACTTTTTCTCTCTTCTGTTCCCTTTGAGCAACACAGATGATGTGAATGGAACATGGATCATCCCTGTACTCCAAAACTGGCATCATCGTTCCCTTCCTAGCTCTAAATCTCATATATTGAAGATACACCCTGTGACTACAGGAAAATCACCTCCTCGTGCCCACCATCTCTTCTGCCTAAAAACTTTTTTGGTGACTTGGCACTTGCCTCTCAGTATTGTTTGGAGTATTCCCAGGAAACTCATGGTCTTGTCTGAGTTGGTGGCATTCAGGTACAATAGACAGAAATTATTATCCATGGCAAAAATAGTGTGAGGGTTAGTATATGACAGAACACGAATAATTACATGAATATCCATGGTAAAATCCACTCTGGGGATTTATAAACATTTTCCTCAAATATCACATAATTTGGGGGGTTGTCTTTGAGTAATGGTGAGTACATACTATTGCAAACAAAACCACTGTTATTTGTTCCTTTACAGCCTATTTTTTATCCTAAGAGGAGTATTTTATTTAATGGATTGTAGATAGGATTCAAACATCACAAAATAGAGCCCACAAATGGTGTTCTTCAGCTGCAGCCCAAAGAAATGAACTACATGTCTAATAAAGACTATATAAAAATGGTAGATTTAAAAATCTGGTTTTGAATTCCAAGAATTCATATGAATAACTGAAGTCTGGCCTTGGTTTCGATTTTGTTTTCATGTTTTGAGACAGAAAATGTTGTTAAGCAGTCTCACCTAAACCTAGAGAAACTACTGAAATTCTGACTACAGTAAGCTATATTGAATGAAACCCATTTTGATGCCAGCATGTGATTTTTCTTGAAAATCAGAAATTCAATTTGCATAAGTACGTTTAAAATATCATATTTCCTAATTTTTACAGATTTGAGTGACTAAAGTTCTTGAAAGTGTAGGAGTTCTAAAAGATTTGAGACAGTTTAAAAATCTGTCATTTGTTAGCTTTCAAAAAGAAAGATACATGAATATAAAGAATAAGATAACAGCACAAAAGGGCTTTGTAACTGCCAATGAAACAAAACTGCATATTTCATCAGAGATATAAATGTTACAGTTTTAAATAAAAA
This sequence comes from Eurypyga helias, assembly GCF_000690775.1. Taxonomy (NCBI): domain Eukaryota; kingdom Metazoa; phylum Chordata; class Aves; order Eurypygiformes; family Eurypygidae; genus Eurypyga; species Eurypyga helias. The sequence continues at coordinate 110,402 of NW_010249331.1, read as the reverse complement.
TGGATAGAAAATGAATGACTTGTTCTTTCTCTCTTCAAATTGGTGGATTTAAAGGGGTTAGGCTTGTTTCTAACCCAGAAGAAGCTTTCTTGTTTGTCTTATGTGATCAAAAAAGAGAAAAGCATTCAGGTGGAAAGATGTCTACTGGGTATAATATGAATAGTTGCATTTTTCAGCACAACCCTTATTCATAGCAGGGATACTTCAGAAGAAGCTTATGAATTTCTATTTTAATCCAACAGCCAATTTCCATTTGCAACTCTTTGTGAAATAACACAAGAATTCCACTGGTGAGCTGGTTCAAAGAAATACTCAATATGCCAAACTAATTGTGACTGGGCTCTGATTTGAGTTGCACCTGCGGTTTGTGGAACTCTTCACCAGGAAGAATGTTGAATCTGGTCCATCTTTAAATAAAAGCAATCACTCAGGGCACACACACAGACCACCAGGAAGGAAAAGTCCTAATTGCATTAGCTTGCTGACAAGTAACAGGACGCGTAAAGAGAATCAAGTATGTCTCAGCTGCCATGCCCTAGGGAAAACCTAATGTGGATTCAAGAAATAATGAAGCAATGCCAATAATATTATTTATGCCATGACAAAAGAGGAAAGAGGTCTTGTGCTTTAGGCAAACATGCTACAGGGACAGAATGCTATTCCTGCTTAATATAAAAGCTTTTTTTTTCAGCATATTTAAACAGAAGTATTATTGATAAGGTAATTGGCATTCTGTGAAGCATCAGATATTGGGTATTGTTCACAATAGTCAAACTAATAGACTGAATCCCTTGTAACATTTTTCTCATAAACCATACATTTTACAGTATTAATTACTATAATTAAATTAATGATAACATACTGATTTTATTTATCATTATTTCTCAGATTTGGGGAAAGACTTTGGAATACCTTCTAAGTTTCATATCAAGAAGTTTGTTATCATTGTAATGTTGTTTTTCTGTGTGGCTTGCTGAAATAGGTTTTTTTTTTTTTTTTGCATTAAAATCAAGTTATGAAATCTAGGGAATAAAAGAAAAAGGAAAAACGGGGTGAAGAATTTTTCAGAAAAGTAGATTAATTTTGTACCTGTGATTAAATGCAAAAGCTGGCAATATTTTTACAGGTTCAGTTTTATTTTCTTTCTTTTGCTTATTAATTTTGTAGATCCTGGGATATCTGTCATAAGTGAATCCATTTACTGAGGACCTGACTGGAACGTAAGGATGAATTAATAGTTTTATATTTCCAAAAGGATGAAAATGTCAAATATTCCAAAGTTGTTACCCCTAGTTGTTGGAATCGCTTTGCTTAGGGATTGGATTTATTTTTTATTAGGAACCTATTTCACAGTGATCTTGTAATTGTGAAAATAAAAATGTCCCCTCGACCTTCATCTGACAAAATGAAAATTTTGACAAAGACCTCAGAAAAGCGACATGAGAACACCTCTATAATAGTAAGCATGTATCCATTCATAATTGAGAGCAAATCTTCATTTATTCAGAACCTTATTTAGAATCTCATTATCTTGTTCTAGCCTTTGATAATAGGGTCATGGGTTTCTAGAATACACTTTGAGTTTTAAAGTAAAATGCAAATTAATAATGTGCTTTCTCTCACCATTTAGGTGAACTTTATTCTGATAAGCACACCATAGCTTCCTAATGACTACTGTTCAACATCCATGGAAGTTTTCATCCTGTATGAATATGCAGAGTTGAACCAAAAGGCCTAAATGAAAGTAATTTAGTGGAAACAATCCCATTGATTCCTGCAAATTTCAGGAGTGTGATCTTAAATCATCACATTTATGTATGGAATTTACTGTGTACATACTGGAAAGAGACTGTTGGAAATAGAATACAAATTGGCTTACTATTGTGATGCTTTTTTTGAATTAAAACCTTAGAGTGCCAATTATGTGTAAGAATTGCTGCTTCTCTTGCAAAGCTTTAATTTGTCAAGTTAAATGGTTTTTCAAAAATGAAAATAAATTTGCTTTTCATTGAGAAGCTTTGAACTCAGTGGGACCTAAAGAAGAGCTTATGTGCCTAGAAACCTGTCTGTTTTTTTCCAGCTGTGTCGGCTGGGGTGATAAGAAATATTATCTCTCAAGACTTATTTGAAGAGCAACCAGAATGTCATATAGTGGGAAACTAGGAATCTCCATCTATTTAGTCCTTTGAAGAGTAGATTACTTGCGCTCTTCATGCACAGAGAATAACAGTAAACAGCTCACTAATCTAGCATGTCAGGATCCAATAGCTGGAAGCTGAAACTAGACAGATTCAGATTAGAAATAAGACATCCTTTTTTAACAGTTAGAAGAAATTGCATCAGCTTCCAAAGTGAGATAGGTATTTAAGATAGGAAGGATGAATCACACTCTGGAGATGTCTCTTTCTCCTTTGGCTGTTGAGAAACACCAGATAACTAGAGTAGATGTCTAACTATTAAAGGGACAGAGCTAGGTGAGATAAATTTGAATTTATTAAATTGAGATAATACTCTGTGTATTTCCTTACTGTGTACCAGTCACAACAAACGATGGTTTAGCAGCAGTACTTTGGAAAATTGCTCTGGAATATTTCAGTGTTTTTAATAACTGAGACAAGTTTAGCAAGAATTAAATGTCTGAAAGTATTTAACTGCATCTGTGTAATGAAATGCATTCAGTTAGAAATGGGGATTACAGTCCTTATGATTTTTAAACCACCCTTCAGCTTACCTCTAGCACAGGGCAGATCAGATTTGCTAAATCAAATCATCTGAATAATATTTGCATGACTGATTTCCAAGAGCATAAAATTGACAGAGAAGGAAGCATCAGTTATGCATTTAGTACAGATTTGCTAACGATAATGGTGGTCACACGACTTTCAGAATATGTACCATGGAGAGATTGTTCATGCCTAAGAAATATATCTTAGGATACTTTTGGGGGAGTTTTATTCTTTTAATGATATTTTGCAGGGCATGAAGATGGAGTAGTGTCACTGAGGCTAAGCAAATATATGAATATGAATATGAATGACTGGGTAAGCCTTGGGACAAGTTTTCACAGGGTTTGGATGACTTCTAGCAAGTAATTTTGAGTGAGACTTAAGAAGTTCCCTTTTTGGTTCCTAAAAAGGGGGGAAGTGCATACACCTACACACGCTCTGTGATTTTCTCCACATAACTTACCCAAACCACCCACATATGTACAAAAGTATTTTAACTTTAGTCATATACTGATGCTTTTCACACGAGACAGTCATTGATTTTAAGACAGAAATTATTTGATTATGAAGGGTTACAATTCAGTTCCCTGTCTCCCAGAAGAGATTTCTTAACCACCATGTTAAAAAGTCAGGATTCTTACTATGTGCTGACTTCATGACTATTGTTTCTTCAGTCAGCCTTATCCCAAGTTTATAGCCTAGTGGTTGGAAAAGAGCCTTGGGAAATGGAAAATGTGTGTATGAGATTTTCTGAGAAAAATAAACTCCCCAGTTTTGGCAGGTAACAAGCTTGGGCAGTACATGTTGAAAGCCACTGAGAAAAATCTCTCCCTTTCTATCATGCAAAGTGCCTAAACTCAAGAAAGGAATGCAAGTCAGGTACATGTGCTACTAAGGGACTGCAAGCAGCCTTGTCTCTAGGCTTGTCTAGCTTCTTACTGACAGTAATTTTTTTATATTTATTGTACCAGGACACCATGGATAATGGTGTAAAGTAAAATTTTATTCACACATAAATACGACTAAATATGAAATATAGCGCTATGGTGTTTTTTTTTTTTTTCTACCACATCGGTTTTGATCTTCCTTACTTTGGCATCTGAAATCAACTCTTATGTTCGATTCCCTGACAATACAATCTGCAAACCCTAGACAGACTCTGAGCCTTCCCTTGTCTCAAATCTGCACTTGTGGAATAAAAATGTTAATCTGGTTATTTTGAGTTAGGTACTCTTCTAATAGTGGTTCTGTCACAGATTGTTTAGATAATATATCCCTTAAGATGGTTCTGGTTGCAGTTATCTACAATGTAATTATAGAAAAGATTGTTTTAAAATTGTTAGCCATTTAGATTCTGTAAACAAAGACACTAGAAAGTATTCTGCTTTTCAGAGAGCAGTAATCTAGAAATGGAAAGACCTAAAGCCAACAGTCTGTTATTTAGGCCTGCAATACTACGAAACAAAAATATGACCAATAATGTCTGTTAAAGTAAGTCTTCAAAGCCTCCTAAGGTACTGAAAGTACTTTATCTTTCAGCCACTTAATTCACACAACCAAAGACATAGCACTTGGGTGATGCATGATTTGGAACAGTTGATTTCTGTATGATTTTGAAAACAGCCCTTACATTTACATTCCAGTTCTGATTATTAAAGCTTTGTTGGATGTGGAAGGCTGCTTCTAGTAGACTCCTACCATCTCTGTGGTGAGGATCTGAGATGGATAAGGAGATACTTCCATATAGTGAAGTGTCACTCGCAGAATTGTAAAGTCCCTTCCTCTTACAGTAATTCCCAGGATAAGAATGATCACAGCTTCCCTATGCTATAAAACTCTTTGAAGCATCTTATATGTATGTAAAGTATTCATATATAAGAAAACAGTACCCCCATGGTGTGACACATGAAAAAAATGCATTTTTTTTCCAACAAAGAAAATATTTTATGAAAATGTATTAAAAGAGGCTTTCAATGGGCTGAACAAGGCACAAATCACAGGGAACATGAGGATGTAATTACACACTTATAGAGAAGTCTACCATGAAAAAAAGAGGTTTTGTTAGGTTTTTTCCCCCTGAAAAATGAAAATGACAAGCTCAAATTATGAAGTATACTGTGCACAATCAAGTGTGAGGAAATATCAGCTCACGAATCATTAACAGCCCCAGTTTCATGAACAGAGCATTATCAGCTCTGTGAGTCTGAACAAAACAATTGTCAGCTGCCACCCTTTCTCAACTAGACAATTAAAAATTTCATGTTGTGCAAAGTGAAACAGTGAGATCAAACTCAGCAATCCTCCTGCCTAGCAGATACAAAAAGATCCTTCAGTGTGCCAAAGTGCAGTCTCTCTTCCCAGGAACACACAAGAAGATAGACATTAATATTCAGGAAAAGGTCTGGATAGAGGTCTGAGCATGGCTATGAGGACACCGGGGTGCTCTCTGTGAGCATGAGGAAGGTTATTCTGGGCAAATCCTGCTCTACTGGTGAGGTGAGGGTGAAGGCAGCAGCAACATCTGCTTTGGACCCAGGCCAGCTTGGAGAACATGGAAGAAGAGAGGTTGCGAGGCAGATGGGACTCGTTTTACTGCTGTGTTAAAAAGACTAAGCGTGCTTGTTGGGAAAATGTGCACTGGGGTTTCGTTACCTGTGCAGCTCAGCAGAAAAGATGAGAATGCCTTCTAGCTGGCAAACCACACTTCTCCGTAGACATGTATGAGTAAATGTATTTCCAGGTACACACCTCTTGTGCTTTCTTGCATAGATTGTCTTTCAGCTTTCTTGTTATGAGAAAAAGGTTCTCTGTGCTGCTTAATCCCTGAAAATATCAAAGCACAGTACCAAACAGGATCTAACCCTTTACCTTACTGCGTTCAAGTTTATCCATCTGTGAAATTAGTATAATAGCATTGTTCTGCCTCACAGGGATATTGTGTGTCTGCTTGTTTCTAAAGTGATGCTCCAGGGATGTTTTGAAATGCTTTTTGTTTCCAAAGTGCTTTGTAGGCCTTGGACAAAAAAACATGCTGACTTTGAGTAACAAAGGTGGTAGAGTCTTGCACTGAGCAAGGATAAAGTAGGATGATGTGGGACGAGGGCTGAGAGAGAGGTGGGCTTGTGGAAGCTTCATTTGGCTGCTGCAGGGGACCAGTCCCAGTGTTGCTTCCACCCTACATGTTGTGCAACAACATGGGCCTTCGCAGGGGAAGTCAGAGCTCTGCAGACTTTCCATCCTCTTGTGTAAAATCTTTGAAGACCATTATGAAAGAGGATCATTAGGCGGAATGCTGAATGGAGAAACAATTTTTTTTGGCAGCCATCACTACAGGGGAGCATGTTAAAAAACAACCAGTCTTTGAGAAACCCCGATACCAACACAAAGAACATTTTCTCAACTTAAAAAAATAGGTTGGAACCCACCTGCCATGGATTGAGTTGACTCTGTATGAGTCAGTCTCATTTCCTGATAAGTGTTTTTTATTACTAACATGCAATTACACTGGAAGTTATTTAGGGCAGAATGAATGTTTATGCCTATGAAAGTTTACTGCAGCGAGACGTTTGTTCTGAAGCTACTGGAAGATGAATAATGATGATAATAACAATAACATATTTAAATCAGAAAATGCATTTGTTCATTTGTATTCTTAGATCTCTGATCATTGCTTCTCAAGGCTTTCTCGCTCCATATTTTTACCTAATGGAACCATATTCCTCAGACAAGCTGCTCTGAAGGCTGTTTACTTAATAAGCGAGTTGCCTGACTGAGTCAGGACTGAGAGAGAAAAAAAGGGAGAGAAAACATCAGCCAGCTGAAAAGCCAAGAGAAAGCAGCAGAGAAAGATGGTTTTGTAACCTATCTCTCCCTTTGGGCTATTCATGTAAAATTGTTTATTTCAGTTCTGCAAAACTGGGTCTCCATTTTTTGGAATGACATTTCTGCTGATTTCAAGGTATTTATAGCATGCAGGCAATCTTTGATTCGCTCTGAATTACTTATTGACACAGTAATGCTGATCTCCTTGGTATTCACTGTAAGAACATCCTGGGGGGTGATTTCTGTACATCAGGGGAGCTCACTATTGATAACCTCAGCCTTTGACATGTGATGAGACTGTCCCCTTCTTGGTACACAAGGTCCAGTTTTAAAAAAATAACAGATTTTCTAAGTATAATGGAATTACAGAACTAACTCTATTTGTTTTCCATCTGGCTTTAAGTGTTGTTTTACATTTTAAGACATTTTTTCTGGATGACAAGAAGCAGAAGCTAATCTTCTATTGAATAAAAATTGATCCTTGCGTAACAGGACTCCTGGAGTTAGGTGTGTTGGAATAATAAAGCAAATTTTGGGCCTCATGAGCATCAGAAACATCATATCATTAAATTCATGTCAGCTGAGATTTTGAAGTAGTATTTCAAAGGAACCTGAAGTTTCTAAGAGACAGTTCTGTTAATGAAAACAATTAGACTTTTATGTATCATTTATGTTTAGGGAAAAAAAATAGGGTCAGAAGCATTTTCCTAACAGTATGAGTTACAGGGTTTTTGAAGATTTTAGCTAACAGGAATATGCTGTTGTAGTCATGTAACCATCTCTGAAAATCTGACCCTGTGTTATTTTTAAAATGGAAGTCTAATGATTTTGACAATTTATCCTTGGCACTGGGGATTCTCAGCTTGATCATAACTTTATATTTAATTCTGATCAGTTCTAAAGACTGCAAGCTAGCGCTGAGCCTGGATGGTCAATTCAACCAATTAGTACCCACTGAGTACCCAGTTTTAAATTGGTTAAAACAAATTTTTTTCAATTATTTGTGCTCAGTTTCTAAGCCTGTTTTCCTTTTTATACTTCTGGGTTTTGTGGGTTTCTGTTTGTTTGTTTGTTTGTTTTTTGTTCCAAGCTAAGTAAAGTAACACTAGAATTTCCAATTCCTTTTCAGTTTGAGTTTCAGCCACATTTTTGGTTGGCTTGTTAAATTAGGGATTAAGATTTAAATAAAAATCACAGCAAATACTGCATACAGCAGATATTTACTCTAACATTGTATACAAAAACTGAAAGAAGAAAAAGTATGAGTAGTCAGAGGAATTTTAGGTATTCAATAGATGTCTAGTAATTGTCCTTTTGATGTAAGGTCAAGTGAATTTCCACTTCTTCTCTGAAGGTTTTATTGACATCACATCTGTCTTAAGTGAATTTTTCTATATTCTATTTTATCTTCAAAAATCTCAGGACCACCACGTTAGACTATAGAGTAATCATTTAAAATATTGCTTTTATTTTACTGGGATTAGTAGTAAAGACGTATTTGCTGAACTGAACTGTATTAAACAGATCTCTGCGAACACCTGGGTTTTGCCTGTAGGATCTGCATAGTTAAATTTCATTTGCTCTCTGGGAAACCTGTCAAAGCCTCTTATTATATCTTTAACATTCTTTCACTCAAATTAAAATATATTCCATCATATCTTCAGTGCAGTAGAAATACTCTGAGACTTGAACAAGTTTTAATTGAATTGATACAAAAAGAAATTTAAGTAACTTTTTTTTTTTTTAAAGTAGTAAAAATAACTGCTGGAAATATGAATTCTTGATTGTCCAATAGGGCCAGTTTAAGAATTTTTCCTCAGAAGGCATGAGTCCTACATCTCCGAAAATTCTCCCAATCTTATATCCCAAGTTCTTAAATATCTCTACTGATAAAAAGGTAATGAAAACTAAAACATGTTTAAATGATTTCTTTACGTTCAAGTCCTAAATATATTGCTACAGCATTTAAAAATGTGCACCTGGAGAGTATATCAGTCTTTCTTTTATTGCTCACTTCTTCCAGCTCTTATAATCTGATGCATGTCTTGCAGAACTGATCAGAAGAATCAAAGAATTTGGGATCATCAAAAAGAGGATCCAAAAAAAATGGTGAAAAAAAGCCCTTCTTTTCATCTCATCTGACTGTTTTCTGAAATTTCTTAAATTAGATATTTACCAGCATACTACCAAAATCAATATGAAATTATAAATATTTCATACACTACACGCAGGCTTTCAAGAAATGCACTTTTCCGTAATATTTTGGGAATATTGATTAAGCTTATGATAAATATTAAATTCATATGAAATAATGTAAGCAAGAGAAAGGTTTCAGATAATTGTCGTATTTGCTATGAAAAGAGAACCATCTCAAGAAGTGTATTTGTTTCAGAGACTGTACTTGCCATTTGGTGCCCAGTGACAGAACCAGAGGCAAGCGGCATGATCCGAAACCCAGGAGGTTCCCTCTGGACATACACAAATGTTTTTTTACTGTGAAGGTGTATGAGCACAGGAACAAGTTACCCAGGGAACCCATAGAGTCTTCCACCTTGGAGAGCCATCTGGACATGGACCTGGGCATCTGGCTGTAGGTGGCTTTGCTTGAGCAGTGGGGTTGGACCAATTGTCCTCCAGAGGCCCCTTCCAATCTCAGCCATACTGTGATGCTGATTCTGTGTTTCCTTTCATATATAGCACATAATATAACATTCATGTTTCATACCTCCATTCAACTAGTGTGAATTAAAGCAAAGATATCCAGAGTCCATTGCTCTTGGACCTAATAAGAGTCTCTTTTTTTCTTTTGAAAGCATCCTCTGTATTCCTAATGGTAATGAGGGTAAAGAAAAATTTCTTCAAATGAAGGCTCCATTTTGACTAATGCTGCACAAACAAAGGGTGCCCAGCTTTCCCAAGAGTTTATCTGTGCACTGCTGAGGAGCAGACAGAATAATTCAAAGCAGTGCCAACACAAGCACAGAAAGGCCTTCTTCTGAATTCACTATATGTCTAAAGTGCACTTTGTTATAGTCATTTTTTAATCATTGCTACTGTCTACCTAGCTTGTACTTCAGTATGTCCTTCCACGAACCCCCCAGCATTTTACACTGTGGCATTTTATTTATGACTTCTACCGTAACCATTGTACCTTCCTCCCTCCCTGCTAGCACTGTCCAAAACAGAAGCTTATCTCCATCTTTCACTATAAAACACCCACATTTTGGCTTCAGTTAGTACAGGATAGCAGAACTACTGAAAAATAAGTGTCTGAATTTATGATAGAACTAAGCCCAAATAAATGACACAAATAAACCCTACATGTGCTGAAAATTGACACATCCCTTTCAGAATGGAAGATTGCAGTTGGTTTCACCTCAGACAGAAATATAAATTTCTTACAATAATTGAACTACAGCCATCACATATGTTTCTTCTATTATGCACAGGCAAATAATTTGCAGTTTTATATTTTCACTCATAGGTGGCGATAGAAAATTGATACATTATTTACCATGCTTTTGCTTAAAGATGCTCCATAGAGAATGGAGAAAGTATAATGAACTTTTCCAGACATTTAAAGTGATAGATTTTTCTTGTTTTGTGTACCAGGGTATTTGTATAAGGTAATTTCAAATTGTGTATGCACATCAAACATTCCTTCTTTCTTTCCTTCCTTCCTTCCTTCCTCCCTTCCTCCCTTCCTCCCCTCTCCCCCTCTCACTTATCCTTTTTTTTTCTTGCTTTCCTTTCTTTCAGTCTTTGATTTTCTTTTGCTCTTTCCTTTCTCTTATTTTCCTTTATCTGTCTCACCTTCCTGCATACTTGCCGGCCTGCTTACCTATTTTCTTTCCTCCTTCCCTCTCTCTCTCACCCTTCATCCATTCCTTCTCCTTCTTTTCCTTCTTCCCAACCTTGCTCCCTCCCCCCTTTCCCTGTTAAAAAATCAGCAGTTGGTTTAACTCTTTTGTCCCTCTTGACTTCTAAATGAAACGGGACTAGGGAGCTCTCTGGCTGTATGTGCCTATGTCTGCATCCAGACAGATGCTGATACCTTTCCTAATACATCCTCTCCCTCGTGCATCAAAAGACACAAATCGTAGTTCCCAGTGACAATCCCAATATGTTCACTTTTCCTATTTGCAGCTGTCAGAATGATGTAATAAAAAATAAACTCAACTTTATGGTAAATGCCTCAGGGTAAATGTAGCTCACATATGCCATTACAGCATCTCTTTCTTTGTTCCTCAAAATATAAATGCCTTCATCTTGAAATACTTTCATATTAGCTCTATTCACAAAAGGTAAAAATAAATCTTTAAAACAAAATACCGTTAGCTTTGCCTGTTTTACCTAACAAGTGATCCTACAGGAAGGCATTCACAGTGATTAAATGAGAGCATTTCACAGGCTAGAAATCAAAATCTTCCTTATGGTCAATGGACTATTCGGTGACTGAACTTGCCCTCTGGAATAATCATGTGGCTCACTGGGAAAAATTTGTCTGTATCACATCAAGGAAATTAAAAGAATTTCTTCAGAAATATATAAATTCATAGTTTCAAAATATTAATTAGCATGAACATAAATATATACTGATGCATCTCAGCAATTTTTTGGCATTTAACTGGGACGTGCAAGTTAGGGAAGTGATTGTACAAATCTCCTTTAATAGATGATGGATAGAAATTTTAAGAGAGCAAGTAAGACCCAAGATGGCTTAACTCAAGTTTCCAGCTGACCCAGCAATTAGATATGTCCAAATAAAACAAAAAATATCCATGTTCCACAAGAATAAAGTTGTAATAAGGAAAGAATTCTTTCAGCCATTTCAACTGTTCTAGTTCATACATTAATTTAAAGATTCCATCTTCATGCTGATAATCCAGAACAAATCTAACAGACAAGTTACTCTGGATTCATGTTTCCCACTGTGAACCATACAGGATTTTTTATACTGAGGAGATCCTAATAGACGCCGTCACAACAAAGAAGAAAATTATCTTCCTGACTTTACTGGGCACTAAAGGCTGAGACTTATTATTTCTGTCCTCACATGTACAGTAAAACTGTTTTGTTTCTTTCTTCCTGCAAATAATGTTGTGCCATTCAGTTTCCTATGCATGAATGAGATGACAAGGAAATTTTCCTAGGGTGGACTTTACTCTCTTGTGTCTCCTGGAAACAAACAATCCCAGCCTCCAGTAAGGGAGTTATCTCAGCCCTTGGTGGCCAACGCTTGCCCAGTCCAGCTGTTCTTTGGTCCTCAACTAGTTCTCAAACCAATTTTAGGGCAGCTTAGTAAGTTTGTGACTGTTTTGATTTGTGCTGCAATCACTTTTTTTTTGCAAGAGCTCATGGGAAGACTATCTGCATGCATCTTGGTGCACAGAGTACCAGCTCCAAGATAAAACAAAATTCTGCTGGAGAAGCAGACAATACACAAATGCCTACCTACAACAAAATGTGCATAAACTGTGCTCTCACTGGAGCTCATCAGCACAGTCCAGCTGCTTTTTGTTTACAGTGAGGGCAATGTTTTCCCTTACTGGAATAAGTACGGACATTTTTTGCAACAAACATAAGAACTCCCAAGCGTTCTTTCAACAAATATTTAGAAATTTATGGCGTGATAGAGTATAGCTAGAGCTGAGCAATGAATCTGGGATTGGATTTCAGCTCCACTCTTAAGTTCAACGCTGATATTTTGAATTCTACTTTTGGTGCATCTCTGGAAAAAGCTGTGCTGTTCTTGTGATTGCTCTGAGAACATAATTAGCAATATTTTTTGCTCAACTATCATATTAATCTTTCAAAGTTATGAATGTACGGATAATGAAAATCTTAAGTGAATTCATTACTCACTTATTAATATTAATGTATTCCTTCAGCAAACAACTTTTATCAATGTTTTGTCAAAACAAAGGATGGTTAATATTAATACAAAAGAAATGATCTATAATTTGTGCCACACTATTTACCAGTTATGTCTAGAAAGAAAAAATACTGAAAAAGTGAGGACAAAGATAGAATTAAATTAATTCAGGACAGAAATGAAATTTTAAGCAGTTTTCTAGTTCCTCCCCCACCTCCAATTCTTTGTTCTTTTCCCTTTTATTTTTTCCTCAGGAAAAATCTGGATAGGAAAAAAAATTCACTTTCATAAAAAAATGTTATAATTTTTCACAAATATTTAGGAAAAGTAACATTTTTTTAATAGTAAGTAAAAAAAAAAATCTCAAAACAATGTAAGTTTTTACTACAAAATATCACTTGGGAAAAAAAAATCATCTAGTTTTCATACTCATGGACTTCAGACTACTGGGAAATCTGAATAAAACAAGTATGTAAGAGAGATGAAGATGTAAAAATTTGAATTTACATTCATATATTGCCTAGTATTGGGAAAGTCATCTGGGGACTTTTAAGTTTATTTAGTTCTGAAGAAATCACTTTCTTTTCTTAAAATTATATTTTTTGTACATTTTTGTCAGAATCACCTCTACCACAGTATTTGTTAAAGATACAGTGTTAAAGAAACAGCAAAATCTCCCCTTTCAAGAAGTGCAGAAGTTTCCATGGAGGTGAGAGAATCATATTCAAAAGCTTTTTTGCTATTTTGGGGCACTGTCATATCTCTTATCTCAGAAGTCCTTCTTCTGAGATAAAGGAGATGAGACTGTTCCTCTACAGCTGTAATCACAAAGGTCCAGATCGCAATATTTTCATATCTCAAGATTTCATCCTGAACATCACGATATCTGTACTTTTTAAAATAAGCTTCTGCTTTTCAGCTTTTGTTGTAAAGGAATTAGGTTTCTTGGCCCTCCAGGATACAAGGAAAATGTGAGTTTCTGGAGTCTGAACAAGTCAGAAGACAAACTAAAATACCCCACAGAAGTTATATTTAAGTCACATTTTTAATCTTTAGGCAATGTCTGAAATCCTGGCTCAACAATACTAAGCTTCTGACCTTCCTTTACCTGTGAGCAGGTACTGAAGGTGGTTAGGCTATTAAGACAGTAAGTCCAACATTCACTTTAAGGAAAACACTTTAGTATAATTTTGATAATGTGTGTAATCTGTTAAGATAAGAGAGGAAAAATAAAGAGCTAGCCCCAAGATGTGTTTAGCTCATGTTCAATTAGAACATGTCTTTTCAAGGAAAGTTTTTCTTCCCTCTACTATAAAACAGAAACAGGCCCAGACTTACCACCAGGAAAGAATTCTTTGGGGATTTGTCCTAGCTTCGTTCTAACTCTGTAAATTGTTCTCAGATTTCTTACTTGGAATTCAAAAGATTAAATTCTTATGTCCAAAAGCCAAGACACTTTAAGATACGAACTGACCAAAAAAAAAAAAAAAAAAAAAGTAAGGAGGGGATCCAAGAAAACAACTCATGTAACTATTTAAATGTTAGGTTAGCTTCCTAGCTGTGTGGGAGACTGGATCACCAAATAATAATTAATTTAAATGGCTATCGAGTTTCTAAAAATTCAGCTCTCAATTAAACGCAGATTCCTCGACATTTTTGTGAACTGAACCTGTAGCAGCTTATTTGGGATATCAAAATCTCTGCCAGGATTCAGTGCTTAATGTTATTTGATAGAAGACAATGAAAAAAACTCTGAGAGGGCATTTTAAGCCAGGCATGGGTACTTTTCCCTTGCTCAGAGTGAGGTAGATTTCTCAGGCACCTTGCTTGCACCACACACTCTCACACTCTGGAAAGTGACCATGAGTCATGTAAAGAGAAATATCAAGCTGTGTCTGGTTCTAAAGATATAGATTCCTTGCTTCTGCTTTAGGAATTGGTCAATGATAGACTGAATTTATCATGAAGCATTAAAGGAAGGGCACTTGTGAGGAGAGGCTGAAATTAGAAAAGTAACTTGAGGTGTCCATCTTTTTCCCTTGGTAACGTATTTGCTGAAACATAAAACTCTTCAGGGTGAAGACTTCACTTTTGCAAATGTGCTGGCCTTTCCAAATTGAGTAAAAAAAGTGTACATTTTAGAAGTGATAAAGCACCTGCAATAACTACTAAAGCTGAAAGAATCTGTGGGTGTTCAGCATTTGTTTTGCATCTTCACTTCTATTTAAGTTTCTACATTGTAGGTACTATTTGAGGCACCCAGAGGGAGACTTTCAAAAACACCTTTATTATATGTAGGAACACAAGACCACTACAGAATTCAATAGGATTAGTGCTTCTAAGTCTCTGCTGGTTTACATTAAAATCTAAAAAACCCCAAACCCACCTGTAAGTTTTACTAACATTTAATCAAAGAAAGGTAAAGATTAGGCCCAGAAAATGTAAAGGAGACTGTTAAAAGGATTATGACAAAAACACAGAAAAGGAGAAGACTTTCACGGTTTCAGCAAGAAGTCAACATAATATTTTGCTAAATGGAAGAGAGGGAAGTGGGCTGAAAATGAGGCTAGCATAAGGAAAACAGAAAAAGGAGACCCTCATGAAAGGTGTCACAATTAGACACGAGCAAATACAAATGCTAAGTACTTCTGAGTTGCAGCAGAGATTTTGTCTGGTCATGTTCAGTGTTGTCCCCAGCCCTGAATAAGTATAATTAAAATCTACTAGTTTAAATACATAATAGTTGATTTATGCTAGATACGGTCAATAACAGCTGCTAAAGGCTTTTTACAATTCAGCCTATAGCAAAATGTTGTAATTCATGCCCCCAGCACTGCTGCAGTCAGGGGTATCTTGGGTTGATGTTATGTCAACATGATGAAAGTGTTACGGATTTCCCTGTAATACTACAAAGATACTCTAAAATGACAATGATTTAACTGGAGGGGAGTTACATTCATGTTGGCAGTAGAGTGAAAAAATTAGTAAGAATCAAGAAATACAACTTTCAGAGCAAGCATGGTATTTTCTTAATAAAAATTAAAATAAAATTCCAAGCTCTGGAGCCTAGTCAAGTTTAATTAAAGTCAATAGAACTTACTTTCCTAATCAAAGGAAAATATAAGAAGAAAATGTGAAAATAGTTTGAAAAATAAACTTTGTAGTTGGAATTAGATTTACATAGCTGAAAAGCTGCTCTGAGGAATGGAGCAGGGTATGGAATGGCATGGAGAAAAGTGTAAAGACACTTTGGAAAGATACAACTAGAAGCCCATGCATAGTAATGCCAGAAGACAATAGCTGTGACCCAGGTTGTTCAAATGAGAAGGGAGTTATGCACAGATACCTGTTGAAATTCAATTTCAGCTGAGTCTATCTTCTTTTCATTAGTGCTCTTTTAGTTACTGTTTTTTCTGTTTATGCCTTTTTAGGAAAAAATATGTTTGGGTTGTTCCGAGCTGAGATTTTTTTTTTCTTTCTTTCTTGTTTAAACTCAAAAAAAAGCTTGCCTCATCTAGAAACATACTGGTTTCCTTTTAAAATGAAGGCCTGATTCAGAAAAGGGAGTGTATCTGAGTCCCACCTTTCATTTGCAAGTTCAAAGTATTAGATAATTTTGTT
Source organism: Eurypyga helias (assembly GCF_000690775.1). Lineage (NCBI taxonomy): Eukaryota > Metazoa > Chordata > Aves > Eurypygiformes > Eurypygidae > Eurypyga > Eurypyga helias. Next base: position 94,358 of record NW_010249331.1, on the reverse strand, counting down.
CACTTTCTTTCTTCACTAACCTGAATTAACCCATCCCTCCACTTAGGAGAATAGTCCACCCATGCAGTCGAGCATGCTGAAGTCACTTGTTCAGAATTTCTTGCTTTCCTCCATTTCATTAATTGCATTTTCAGTGGACTACAGAAAAAACCAATGGAGATTTCCATCATGCTGCTGATTGGTCTTTCCAAGATGAAGTCAGATATATGTCACATTTCGCATACTAATTTATATTTAACTACTTTATATAGAGAAAAATAGTATCAATATTGAAATAGCAGTTCTCCAAGTCAAAGAAAGTAGTCATACTACTAATCAACCAACTAATCTCATCCAGCTAATCTGAGGAGGATTACAGAGTCAGAGATCCTTTGGGTTAGGGTCTTCCAACTAGATGGGATGAGACCTCACTCTGCATTGTGCAGCTTTCTGAGAAAACTCTCTTTGACTGATTTAGAGACAAGGAGAGCAGAAGTCTGGGAAGTAGAAACAAAATGGAGAGTTCTAGTGACTCTAGAAGAAAGATGAAAATCATGTGAGGTGTGGGGAACCCAAAGAAATGAGCAAGTTCAGATAGCCCTAAACTGGCTCTGCTCAAGGGTCTCCACACCACACACAGAACAGAGAGACTGAGTTTCATCCAGGAGACCATATTTACTCTCTGGATAAGACCATTAGACTACTAGCAAGGAGACAAGGATGCACTGAACTGGTATAAGAGGAGCAGAATTAGTGCAAAGAAGTGCCAAATTTTTTTAAGAGTAATTTAGCAACAAAGGAGGGGGGAGCCCATTGACTTAGATTATAAAACAAGGTATGACAATCAGGTAGAAAAACCAGGAAAGTGGGGCAGTATTTTCAATTACATGAGAGGTCAATCTTACCGTTCCCTGCTAATAGATGTCCCAAATCGAGTACTGCATGCGTTTTTAGGGATCTCAGTATAAGGATATTAAACTCTTAGGGTGTCCAGAGAAGGGCAACCAAGAGCGTGAAAGAACTGTGAGCAGAACTTATGAGGAGTGGCTGCGGTCACATGGCTTGTTCAGTTTAGGGAAGAGAAAGCTGAGGGATGACCTCATCACAGTCTACAACTTCCTGATGGGGGGCAGTGGGAGTGGTGATTTCCTCTCTCTGGTGACAGGAAATGAGGAAATGGACATGAGGAAATGGAATGAAGCTGAGTCAGAGGAAATTCAGATTAGACATTAGCAAAAGGTTCTCCACTGAGAGAGTGGTTGGTCACTGGAACAGGCTCCCCAAGGAAGTGGTCATGGCACCAAGCCTGTCAGAATTCAATGAGTGTCTGGACAATGTTCTTAGTCATAAGTTTAGTTTTAGGTAGTCCTGTGAGGAGCAGGGAGTAGGACTCAAGTTCTTTCCAACTTGAGATATTCTATGATAAGCAAGATAACTCTGATTGCAAAATTCACAGATTATGTGTTGCTGCATGTTGGCTGCAGCACTGAGATGAAGGGTACATGAAATCTGAACCCAGTAGGTCTAGGATCAGAGAAGTCTTCCTTCTGAAAACACCTCCTTCTAGCAAGGGAAAAAACTGTCATCTTTTGTGAAAACCATTTTTTACTACCATTCTGAAAAATGGTAGAAAAGCACCTAAGGTACTAAAACGTGTTACGATCAATTAATCTCTTGACAGAGAATGGAGTTAAAGTAGCTTGGATTTTATATTGATTTAGAGTCCACTATAGACTTGTGGATCCATAAAACCACTTCTTTTTGCCAATCTGATCCTGAGATAGTACAGATGTGGTACTCTGAGAAACTTCAATACCTAAATTGACATGACGAAACATGAAAGTCCCAGAAGAGTTTACCTGCAGGTGTCTACACATCTGCTAAGTGTCTAAGCTCCTGGTATAGTTAAAGGAAATGTAATTAAGACAGTCAATGGGTTCTAGAACTCAGTTAATTTGCCTAAATGAATGTGTCTATTGCCATTTAAGATTCTCTTGTGGATCCCACTTGGCCCACACCTTCATTTTCAGTAGAGCTTGGTTCTCCTACAGGGCCTGTCTCATGTTTGTCCAAGCTATGTAAATGTCTCAAATGCTCTAGGATGTCTCTCTGTCTGAAAGCAGAGATATCTGCGTTGCTCAGATTATCAGCTCACCCTGTAGTAGTTATCCAGGGCGTCACCCAGTTATGTAAATACAGTCTTGTGTAATTACAGATTCTAGGAAATATCTTGCTTGGCCTCTAGCAAGAATTACTGATGGATCTTTAGAATTTTATATGTTAACCTTGACCATGATGGCTACTGGAAAAAAAAAAAAATTCCTTTTTGTTCACTTTTCCAGCAAAGCTCTTGTTGGAAACATCTTGATCTCAGTGGAGAATGTAAAATTACAGGCATATTGCCTGAAATAAAGGTTTATACACACCATAATTAATTTCTCAGAAACAGAACTAGATATATACTGCAGGTCAAGGGAATCTTGTAGCCAAAGTTTCACTGAAGCTCATAGAAAACTTTCATTTCCTGGTGATGGGAAACCAAACTCTCGTAGGAAACTATTTATCAGGGCTATATGCTTGCAGAGCTCCTAAGAAATAAATAAAGGAAAACAAAAAAAAAAAAAAGAGAACGAATAAATAAATAAATAAATGTTGATCAAGAAAATGAGCACTTTCTGTGGAATGACGAATAGTAGGATTTTTTTCATTATACATTTGTGATGGAAAGACCCTTTGCCTTTTGCAATATCCATCACATTTAAATAGGTAGAAATTTTCAATTAACCAGTTGACATGATCCCTCATGAACCAGTGCCACTCATATCTAAAATATCCAATGCATCATACTCGTATATTTTCCCTCTTTCGATGTGATCCACAAATACTGAAGAAACTTCTTGAATCTCGGTAGTTCTACCCAGCCATGCATCAGTGTCAAATGCCCCATTACAAATGAAAATGACAGAGAAGCTAGCCGAAGTCAGCTATAAACTTGTAAATCAAAGCCAACATCTTAAATTCAGATCAGGACATGGTGCTGGGAGTGTTTACTAGCTCGAATATGTTTGTCCCCCCTGTTAGAAAACAGAGGGCAAACAACAATCCTCCGCTATTGAACCATTCAGAAATTTTGATCTTGAGACAATATTGCCTCACATGGGAGATTAGGGTCAGCAACTTTGATTTTCTGGCATAAGGACATCTGTTACAGTTGATCTAAAATTAGATCCTTTAAGCAACATTTCTGTTTTGGAAACTACTCTTAATCTACATAATGATTTTGATCACAAACCATCACAAGAACTTTCACCAGATCATCACTCAAAGAACACGATATCTTTGTTTAAAATAACCTTTTTCCAAACATATTTTAGGTTTCTGAAAAACTGAAACCCTGCATAAACAAAATATTTCTCTGCACATTCTTTGTCTTCTTTGTAGGAGCTGAGAAGACAAAACCATCAAGATCATGAAAAAACCAAAACCAAACCTACAATCAGATAAAGGTTGGGTGGCATAGAAAAGATTCTATTTGGACTTGGATTGAAATAGATAAGAGTGTTTGAATTTGAAGGAAAATTGTGGTCTTGGAACATATTAAGAAAGAGAACATTTTTGGAAGATGGATGCAAGTATCTTTCAAAGGGAGCTTTGCAGTATTTGGAAGAATAAAAGAATCATTCACTGCTTAACTAAAATGAATTGAGATTCCAGTCCTTTTGAGGTTTGTCTATCTCTAGCCTTAGTTACTGTGAAATTCCATGACAACAGTAATAAAGCGTTTACGCTGAGAGTCTTGACTTGTGCCCACCTGAAACATTCTTCTTCTATTGACTCAGAAAGCTTTGGGGGCAAAAATTGTGTGAAGCAATGAGCCTATTCAATATTAGACAAAGGGATAAAGCATACAATACTGGAGACATATTTTCCCTTTGCCTATGAAATGTTTCAAGTGAAAACTGCTTCTTTCAACACTGCAGACCTTGTGGGAAATGACCTGTACACTGGATAAGTTGACAGGCACAGTAGGGGATTTCATTACACCTCAGAATTTGACTGGCACAACCATCTCTCTCTGGCTCTCTGTAACCCCTGGCAAGTGCTTGGAATTGAATCTGTAAATGTTAATCAATATTTCAGGCCTATTAAATAAAGAAAGGCATTGTGGAAATCAAAGCACTAACGGCTAGCATGGTGCTATACAATGACTTCCAGGCCATCAAAAACCTTGTAGGGAGCAAAAGAGCAAATATTTTAATAAAACAATTACCTCTACAATTTCAAACCTGCAGAAGAATGTTACATCTCCAACCCTATCACACTAACTTAATTTTAATTTCAAACAGGTCAATGAACAGGAGCAACTCAATACAGATATTTAATGAGTCTTTAAGATGCTATCTTAAATCTTTGGGAAAGTAAAAGCCCACCATGTGTTTAAAATATCTTCAAGCATATCCATTTCTTCTCAAAGATGAAATGGGGCAGAACTGTACCCAAAGCCTCAGGGAGTTTCACCACTGATTTCTGTGGATACAGGCACTGAGTGGGATTCATGGGTGGGACTCATTTAACACAGCAGTAGGCAGCCACACCAGAGGCAGCTGCGGTTGGGCTGGTCACCCGAGGCTCACTTTGGAGACAAATGAGAACTTCTGGAGTGCAATTTATTTCATGGTAAATCCAATGTCTAAAATAGGTCAAATGAATTGTACCTTAAAGCCCTCTGGTCTCCGAAGTGATTACAAAGAGAGCCACAGGTAGCCTAAGCAACTAAGAGGTATACGTCCAAACTTAGATGAGATGAATTACTGCATCCCTGTATATCTAGTAGTGCACAGACATAAACCAGACCGTAAAATACAAGTGAACCTGTGTTATGCTCAATAAGTGTGTAAAAGGGTAACAGAACAAAAACAGTACATATTTTCAGGATTCTGAAGTATTTCCCTGTTATGAAGTTTGAAATGGGTCTATAGGAGTATATATTTCTATATCAAACACTCACTGAGTGAAAAATTATTTCTAATTTTTTCTCCAGAAAACAAAAATCCAGCTGTCCCGCCACAAAGTGGTAACTTGCAGTATGCGATAGCAGCTCTTTGTTTCTTTTGAGTCCCAGTAGATGGGAGCTGAATGTTTATACAAAGAAAACTAGACACTGCTTATCAACTTGGTAATATTACTGTGCCCAATATTACAGAATCAGACTGCAGTTTGATTCCTTTGTCTTCAAGAATTTAAGGAGAACCATGTACTATGTCTGAATACAAAGGCAAAATGTAACTAATTGCAAGTTTGCCAGTTGCTATTGAGCAAATTGCCTCCTGCAAAAGTAAATTTCCATTCCTTGGCAATGTGGCCACCATGAAGTATTACACTCAAGTGGAGAAATTCCAAACTCTTTCAGAATTAGCTTTAAAAACAAATTGCCATTGGCAATTTTAAGGTGGTGACATAGTAGACTGCCATGTCCATCCCATTCTGAAGAATGAAGACAAAAAAGAAGTTAACATTTGCTTACTACTATTGTATGGAAACAAAATATGAGAAAAAGGAAGACTGCCACTCATATTCTGATGCAATGAGGAAAGTAAAGAAGCTGGTTATTGCTGGACATCTTGTGTACCTGCTGGATACCTATGCTATGCTGTCCCTGGTAACAATTTAATAATAAACTTAATAAGGATTTCCTTATTAAACACACAGAGCTGAAATCCTCATAGGTACATCCTTTTAATCAAAAAACAGATTTCTAAAATTGAATTCTATGGTATATCATGTTCCGTTTCTGGGAGTGGTGGTACTAACTATTTTGGTGAATGAGTTATGTTGATGTTTTTGGAAGGTGGAGAAGAAATGTCAAGACTTCCTCAGAAAGGTCACAAAAACTCTTCAGGCTATGAATCAACTCCAGCACAGATTTTCTGAACATGTGGAAGTGCACCTCTGTCCTGCAGAGATGTCTTCTGTGCCAGAGGATGTGGACCACCTCAGAAGTTGATTCTCCAGGAAACAGAGCCAAGACCAATAGTGAATGGGAGAGGGTTATCCAACAGTTGCTGGTTACAACATGGAGCTCGTAAGATTTTGCACTGGACACCTGGTCCAGGAGCTCCTTCTGAAATGTCATTTCTCCCAGGCCCTGTGTTACTGTGCTAATCTGCCCTTGAATGAATACTGTTGGTGCTGAAGCTGTGGAAAGCTGCAGATCTTGCAAGAACTGGCATATTATGGTAGATTGCTGCAGGAGGGAGGGCAATAGTGCTCACAGACTGCACACAGCCAAAGGGACAGAAAGAGGTAGAGCACAAGACTCTTCCCTGTTGTAGCCTCAGCCTCCAATGCTCTTGGTGATACTTAAGTCCTAATACTTTTCTTTCATTTCATTCTCATGTTCTCTCTCCCTTGTTAAATAAAGCACCTGTTATTTACAGCACTCATCAGCCTGCTCCCCATCTAATGAGACTGCAGAAAGTTTGCCTGCAAACTCCCACTCCTTCTGTCAGCTTGATTTTCTGGGGATGCCTTGTGAAGCTATTCATGTTCTATCACCACCTCCTGCTTCCTCACCTTCTTTCCCCTCTCCGTAGATGAGGCATGTGCTTGCCTGTCATCTTGCCTCATGTCATCCCTGCTGGGTTGTGTAAGGTACAAAAAGCTACAAAAGTACATTTAATTTACTCATGTTATAACACAGGCCTTCCCCCACCATGTCTCAACTATCCCCACTGTAATTTGAGGCTGTGTCATATTCTCACAATGACAGAGCAAGCTCTCCCCACGGTGCTCTGGTTTTCGTTTCTCTTTGGGTCTGGATGAAAGACATGAAGACTGGAAAAGGCAGCTTTAACTCCAGTAAACAAGAAATGGGTTTGAGGCTGTGCAATCAGAGCAAATCATTGATGCCTTATGTCAAGCTTCTTCATGGGAACCAACATAAAATGTTCTTTCAGGAATGCTGTCGATGAAAGTGCCATGAGGACGGTTACTGAAAAACTAGCTCTGTCAAAGGTGACTGATGCAATGATAAGTACATAAGCTGAACTGTCATGGGCATTGGGGACCAGGCTAGGAACCTGGGGATGATGTCTGTGAACGGTTAGGGACTGATATCATGTGTGTGGAGTCCAACGCTTACATGCTGGTTGTGTGATGAAAATCTTACTTACACACCTCCTTCAAACCCACAGAAACCTTGACCAATTCATTAGAACTCTGATTCATGTGGACTACAGAAAGATCTGCAGTGTGAATGCAAACGCCATCACAAATGAGAGGAGGCACCAACGTTGTCATGGATTTGAAATACTTGAGGTGAATATTTTTAGAGACTGAATAAAACACTGGTAGTGTCGGCACTGAGGTTGTAAGGCTCAAACAACCAATGATCTAAGTTATGAGAATGATAAATAACTGATGTTATTATCCCATCAATTGCTGTTGCAGCACAACAAAACTCTTCCCTCAGCATGCTGCATACAACAGTGAGGTCCATCTACAAAGCAGTGCTAGATCTAATTGCTCAGCCCTCCTTTCCTGCCTAGTGTCCTTGTTCTTGCTTCCTTCCACTCCAGGCTTTCTTGCTTGTCCCAAGCTTACTTTCAGTTGGTGCCTGACCTGATTTAGGATACTGGATTCAAAATCTCTTTCTTCTCTTTCCTTTTCCTCCTGAGAACTTGTAAAGTCAGTACTTTCATCTCTCTTAAGATGCAAATTCACAAATCTCTATTTTTAGATGCTTGGAAAAGTCTGACATGGTCTGAGTATTCCTACAGAAGCAGAATTGTCTGGCTAAGTGAGGTCAAAGCACTTAACCTAAGGAATATGAGCTGCAAAACAGCCTGGATGGAGCACAGTTTCTTCATCGGAATTGGGTATTACCAAGCTTGGACAGCTAAGAGAACAAACACACAACATCTGTAGGTACCAAATCATCATTATACATAGAAAGATAGGCAAGCTGTAAAATGGATGAGGTGGCATATACTGATGTCTAATTTAAATGTTGTTTAATTTAGTGGGAAGAAGAGGGCCTGGCTATCTACATCCTGCCTCAGGTTGTGCACAGTATTACTCGTCTCCTTGATTTAAACTGTTGAAAGGAGAACCTTGTAAAATAGATACCATCTTCCTTTTCAGCAGTGGCTGTGATACATGAATCATTGATTGTAAGATTAAAATGTGCCTGCCACACTTAACTGGAAATCTGATTTTACCAGCATTTGGGTTTAAATTCTGATTAACTCATACCAATAAGGAATAAGACCCACAGGGTCAGAGTAACAGCTAAATCAAACTGGGATGAGTTTAGGGGAAGAAGAAGGTTTTGTGAAGGCTAGGGCTATGCTAGGCAGGCCTGGACAATCTGAAGTCTCATTTCTGTAGTTTTAAAGTGTTTATACAATGCAATGTTTATGGAGAAGAAGGTATAGTATTGTGTCCATTCCTGATTTCACCATAAACTCTGTAATTTTGATTTTTGTATGTATTTTGTTGCTAAGTGAGCGTTAGCTGTCTAAAAGGGTGACTGCATAGAAGACTTCTGCTATATTTAAAATTTATAAAACTTTCTCTGCCTTCAGAAAGATCATCTGTAAAAATGCAGACCAGAGGGAAAAGACAGGTAAATTAGGCAGCACAATGCATGTTTCAGCAAGGAATATGGAGAGGTGGTTCAAACCCCAGGAACCCTCTGAACTCTTTGTAAAACAAAATCAGTTTCACATATAACACATTCCAAGAATATTCCCAAGGATTTAGAGGTCAGATTTGTTCTTTATTTAATTCTACATTATGTGAGCCAAAAGGATACTTCTTTTTGTATTTTACATAGCTAGTATCATTTGGGTTTGTTGATCAGGTTTATTTGGCTTGTCCTCATAGGCCTCAAACAGACCAAAAAAAAAAATCTTCTTACCCTTTTTAGCAGTCTGAATCCTAACATTTACTTATCAAATAAATC